>NC_026000.2:8739947-8944947 GCF_000442705.2 Elaeis guineensis | reverse complement strand
AAATAAATATCGATCACATTCCTTAACGTTTCATCTTCGCTGGGCAAGCTATTCTCCAAATTGATCTAGTTTAAAAAGCTTCTTTCAGTGAGGTTATATATTGTCTAAATGATATTAAGGAAGAAATAATAAGCGAGATCATTTCTTCAGTGACTTGCATGCTTATAGGTAGGTGAATAGTGATAGACGAAAAGACTAATAAATTCTTTTCCCTCACATGCTAATTATATAATTACTTATCCAAAATTATGTGGGTCAATGCTAATGGAAAGAATGCAACTAATAAGAAGATAACCTGTTAGACTTCTTTACTCTACTTAAGTGAACTGGGCATTAATGATATTGCAAAATTATTATCGCGTCGCACCTCATTGTCTTGATGTACCTTTCAATTTTTCTTCTTTTCTTGTCCTTTTCATCATTTATGATCTCCTTTTTTTATAAAAAAAATGGCACTCTCTCTCCACTTTCCCCTTCATTTACAACCGAAGATGGCACCATAAGAATACTCTTGATCGATTTACCATTGTGTTCCAATCAAACATGCTGTCCATCGACAGTATTCAAATCAAAATTTCGTTCAGCCATGCTGCCTGGTTAAGTTTTTTGCTTGTGGATGCTCGTACGTTGTACTGATGAGTTTTGATCACTTGAAAAGAGGAAGTCATCCCAATTAAAATGATAAATGATTAATTTATTGACGGTTCGTATTATGGCAGAGCTTAGCATCTATATCAGGGAAAAGGGTGGAGTCTAAAACCTTCTTTTGGACCACTTGATGGTTCCCTGCAGCGTGGGCTATTAGATCCGCACAAGATACATATAACATAAACCATAATTTTTTTTGGTAACAACATAAACCATAATTTTTGATGCGTGGATTTGACGCGTGACATGCATGTATTTTCCGGCGTCTCGGTCAGCTTAGTACATGATCACCACCACCACCCTCGCAAAATAAAGACTCTTTAAAGTTTTTTTTTTTTTTTTTTTCCCTTATAAGATGGAATAGTACATACAAAAGAGGTATGGACACAACCCAAAAAAAAATTTGAAAGAAGATTAATGTCGCAGAACAATATTGGCAAAAAAGATGCATATGTCCATCTGCCTTCGTCAAAATGATCGGTGACAAAACTTACAACCCAATCGGCAGTAGGATTTGTCTCCCGATAGATATACTTTGACTCACAAAAAATCTAAATATTTTACTCATAAAAACTACATATTTCTCTTGAAGGTTCCAAATGGGAAATACATGCACCTCGTTTTCCACTTGCGTCTCTCTCTCTCCAAAGCATCACCATGCTTTCAGTGTTAATTGGTGGCTTGGAAGAGGTGGTCCAAAGATTCCTCTTTCTGTGGGTTGACGTTGAAAGAAATGGTTTCTTCTGAAACTCCAATATCTCTGCTTCCAATCTGCTGTACAATTGTCCGTGTGATCGTGACGAAGAGTGATTATAAGAACAGTATTTTTAATGGCGCATTAGAAGGAGCAGCCGTTTCTTGAAGTGAAAGCATGGATTACACTGTTCTTTCTCTCTCCGTTTTTTGTCATTGCACACTGCTGAAAATATGGACCACCAATTTCGACCACGTTCACTGTTTCGGTGTTGTCTGATGACGTGTCAGCTGCCAAGTGGAACATGTCACGGGACCCAATGTGTTTTGTCGGACAGATACAGCACGATCTGATCTTGGTTGTGGTCCATACCTTGGAGAGCAAAGTTGAATTACACCCATACATGACAACGTCGCAATATTTAATATCTATTGCATGTCTACTTTGATCTAAACAAATTATCCATCGTAGGCCAATCTGATTCATCGAGCAATGCTACAGCTAGCTAGATACGCCTCAAGACAGGTGCAACCCGGTCACAATCACATTGAAGCAAGCCTCAATTGTTTCATCTTGCGTGGAAATTAGGAATTTTTTTGTTGACAGGTAACACATGGATGGTGGATAAGGTGAGGTGCTGAACTATGCAATGTAGACGGTATGGGGAAAGGTACATGCGACAGCACACCGATAAACCTTTTTTAATCACATGCCATGGTTTCTATACATCGGCTCATCATAAATTTTGTGAGACATGTTGATATCACTTTTGAAAGTCAAAATTGAAGCAAAGATAATAGAGTGTGAATCACAATTCACAAAAAAATGTGTCTTAAAATTCGAACATCATAAATTTTATGAGACATGTTGATATCATTTTTAAAAGCCGAAGCTGAAGCAAAGACAATTGAGTGTGAATCACAATTTACCAAAAGACGTGTCATACAAGGATGTTTGTTTGGTCGTTGTCTATCTTCCGCAAAAGATTCGTGCTCATCCAGAACTCAACTTTTCTATATTAATCAAATCGAGCTTACAGAATTGAGTGACTTAGCCACCTGGAGACACAGCTTGTTGACTTGCAAGGCCAATCACAGGTGACATTAAATAAGCAGCCGAACTCTCGGGATAGACGTAGGCACATGTTTTCTGGACCTTAAAATATCGTCTTTGCTTAGGTTTATCCCACATCAACATCAAGGAATGATAGGCTCCCACTTATTTCTGCCAACTCGTAGGCTACCACGGGTCATTAATGAGTCGCTTATCCCACCTATGGGAGGTTTTTTTTCCTTCCTTCCTTTCTCTTCCTCCTCCTCTTTTTTTTTTTATTTTTTTTATAAAAATAAAATTTTTTTATGTACTATAGACAATGCAGAACCTTCCATACCATTTATGATAATTGACTTATATATAAAATTAAAAAAAAATTATTTATACACCACATTTCGATCTCATATATGAGCTAATTATTAGGGACGGTGGGTGCGTGCGTTCTACACTGTCCACGGTGCATAAAAAATTTCTCTTTTATGGAATTGGGACATTGTTACTTGGGCCGGTATAAGAATCTGTCATCCTTTTGTTATTGGATCTCAACATTTTTTTGTCCGATTGACTCAATTTTTTTTTTTATTTTTTTGATAAAACAGATCATTCATATTATTTTTGTACAAGTACATTCAAAAAAATCAAAAAAATAAAATATTTTTTAGTGGATTAGGGATCTCACCTATATTCTTCCAAAATGACGGATCGAAATGCTGAGTTCATCTTCCGGAAACCAAAATGCCTATTTAAACCTGATTTAGCCAAGGTACACTCGGCTTGAGGCTTCCCCTTGCTATTGGATCTCACTTTTTGTATTTTTGTCGGACTGGCCCAAAAAGCCTATTTAGACTTGATTATTGTAGCCAAGGTACACTCGGCCCCGAGCTGGCCCATTGACATTCCTATCCATGATTGATGAGCATGAAATCTAAAAAATTTGGACCCCAAAAATCGGCCCTTAAAGTGAGTGCTTGCAATTCTCCTAATTTTTTTGATCTTGTTATCAGGACAATCAAAAAAAATGTTGAAATTTGGTGGATGATACCGTTAATCCATCAATCTGACTGCATCTAAATCAGATCGAGGCTTGCTTAGCTTAGGTTAAGGAGAGGCTTCTAAATCATTAGATTTTCTTCTGGTTGGTTGTTATTATCCTTGTGCTGCTTTATGTTCTTCTTCATCGCAGGTGATTTTAGTTGGAAGGTGTTGGGTCAATATAGGCCACTTAATCCAATAGGAAATTTAATCTAATTTTATTGGATTACTCAAACAGGTTCTTAGATTTCAAATTGTACCAAATTATAACTTGCAATTTTGTTTGTGGATATGGCTTAGGAGCCATTGAAGCACTAACGATGGATATAGTTTTTTTTGTGACTCAAGTGCTCTTGTATGTGCGAAAATGTTTTATTCTTTGTGGGTGCCAGCTATTCTCGGACCATGCTCAGCTTTTCTACAACCTGGCCCTTCATCAAGAACATTTTACTTAGCCTACTTTGGGTCAGTTCGAGTTTGAGAATGACGAGTCCAAAAGCATTTTGATTTATGATTAAAATCGAAATGAATTGGAACGAAAATCGAAATAATGCCATCTCTCGACATATTTGTTTCATGATCGAAATTAGAATCAAAATAAAATTTAAATATTAGAAAAAAATAAAAATTGAATTTTAGAAGATTAGGACATTCCAATTCTCCCACCTAAATAGTTGGAATGGAAAACGGAATTGGAATGGAATCAAAATGAGAATGAATTTTGAATACTTCAATTTTAAAACTCCAAAAATTTTGAATAAAAATAATTTTATGATTTTAAAAACCAAAACCTCTAATCATAGTCTAAATATTATTTTAACATTCTAAGTTCCATCTTCGATATTTTAAAAGCATTGATCAATGTCTAGAGAAATGAACTTCTGCCTCATTCTTCCGTAAATGGTGGCAGCATGATTGGGGTCATATTATACAATATCGAGTCTTGGAGTCAGACAACTTCATTTGGAAGGTGATCCATTGGATGATAGCTCCAACCCAATGCAGGCAGTAGAAATCTCCTCTATTTCAGGACATCATGGCTTGGAAGGTTTCCCATCAACTCTTCTTTGCTTCTCGTGTTTATAGAGAAGTTAATCAAGTGATTGATTATCTTGCTAACACTACTTTACCAGGTGATTTCATTCTTGATCCAGGGGATGCTATTCCTCCTTTGCTTGGTCTTATTTTTGTAAGTTGATTCGACGCGGATCTCTCATTGGAGAAGAGCAGCTGCAAATTAAGTACACTACTTTGCAGCTCTCTGGTCTTGTCTTCATTCGCTTCGGTTGAAGATTCTTACATAGTTCCCAGTTTTCTTACTATCCGCTGATTATATCTCTAATTATATCCTTTCTCTTATATCCCTCCCAAGTCCCAATTGTAGCAACCTTCTCGGTTATGTTTCCCGTATGGGGTCTCTCTCATCTTATATCTTGTCATTGACATCATATCTTATTTTTAACTATAGTAATACCCTTCTTCGATCAAAAAAAAAAAAAAGGGAAGTGATCAATATTTGCGATGCACGCCTATTTCATGCACCCTTATAAATGCAGTATCACTGGTTGTAAATTTAGTATCATTGAGAAATCAAATATGAATTTAAAATAATTATTTCAAATATGTAAAAATTGAGATTAAAAGGTCTATTTTTGTAAATTTTGCTTTTTTTCAATTATCTTTGTAAGTGGAGATGTCTCCCTTCCACGGCCTGCCATATTAAGAATGGGTTTTCACGGCCCGCCATATTAAGAATGGGCTTAAGGTCAGCCTTGGCAATAGGGCTAACACGGATAGGTTGACGCACCCAAGGATAAAGTAATTCTTTGTGCATTACATGCAGTGTAATAATAGCGGACTATCTGATAATATTAGAACATATAGCACATTTAGATGGGATGGATATTTAATGCTGCTTAACTTTTTTTTTCTCTAATTTTTAGTGACGAAAATACCATTTCCTTCATACAACAAAGAAGAAACAATATTTTTACTTCTTGATACTTTATATGACTTTCTGTGAATATATATGACAATCTGAAATATATATATGACTTTCTACATCTTTATGACATCCTCAACAACAATATATATGGCTTCTTAATGCTTTATATGACTTCCTATAAGTATATATGGCATCCCAACAATATATATGACTCTCTGTAAATATATTTGACATCCAGAACAACATATATGATTTCTTAATGTCTTATATGACTTTCTATGAGTATATATGATATCTCGAATAATATATATAACTTTCTATGAATCTATATGATATTCTGTCTGACATATATGGCTTCCTAATGTCTTATATAACTTTCTGTAAATATATATGACATCTCGAACAATATATATGACTTTCGGTCAATATATATGACATCCTGAACAACATATATGGTTTTCTAACATCTTACATAACTTTTTGTGAATATATATGATATCTTGAACAATATATGTGACTTTCTATGAATATATATGACATTTTGAACAATATATATGATTTTTTAATACATTATATAACATCAGAAAATCATACATATTGTTCAAAATATCACATATATTCATAGAAAGTTATATATATTATTCATGATGTCATATATATTCACAGGAAGTCATATAAGATGTTAGAAAGTCATATATATTGTTCAGAACGTCATATATATTCACAGAAAGTTATATATATATTACTTGGGATGCCACATATATTTACAGGAAGTTATATATATTGTTCAGGATATCATAAAGACATAAAAAATTATATATATGGTCTAGGACATCATATATGTTTACGAAAAATCATACAAGACATGATGAAGTAATAATACTATTCTTTTTTTGTTCTACGAAAGAAAAGATATTTTTATCATTAAAAATTAAAAATAAATATAAAACAGTATTAAATATTTGTTTCATCTAAGTATGCTACATTCCTCAATATTGGTATACTCCTATTTCACTGCACGTGGTGTACAAAAACTCTCTCCGAGGATATCCAAAATCGTTGTTTATATACTTTCTTTTGCAAACCAGGATATAGCCATCGATGGTACGGAGGCTTCGGAGTTCATCCATGATGGTGATTGGAATAGGCATAAGTTAATATCAATTTTTTATTCATGTTTACACCATTGTTAAATTGCCATTTTTGCGTTTTGACGGTCATGACAAATGAGTATTGTTGGGATATACCGACTGACCCCCATACGCCGACTTACCCTCAGACCGGTCCGACCGACTCCGATGGACGACCCCGACGGACGACTCCGACCGACGACCGACGGACGACCCCGACAGTCATCGCCGAATACCGACATATAGTCGGCCAGCCCGTCCAAACACCGTACAACCGCTATGGACAGTTGTCCTGGCAAGGACATGCGGCATGGCCGCCCTGGGGCCTTGTCCTGCCAAGGACATAGATTAATCCCAGTGATTTGACAGCCCCATGGCGAGTCTGACAGCCTCCGACGATTTGACAACTCTCTATTGTCTGCGTCATTAATGACGGCGCCATGCCGCGCTCTACTATAAAACGGAGAAGGCAACAGTGCTGCAGGAGGTTCCTTCGAAACCCCTAGCTCTCTCTCTCTCTCGCTGAGCTTCTTGATTCTTTTCTACTGTTGCCTAGTCTCCTCTCTGACTTGACCGTCGGAGGGTCCCCACCGGAGTCACCTCCGGTCAGTGCGGACTTCTTTTGCAGGCGCTCGTTCCCGACGACCAAACGACGAGGAGATTGGTCGCAACAGGTTTGGCACGCCAGGAAGGGACGGATCACGACCCCCACGGAACTCGAAACACCCTTTCGAAATGACAAAAACCAGGGCTCAGCGATCAAGGGCCACCGGATCGGCGAGGCACTCTTTCCGTCGGGAAGAGGCCTCTCCTCCACCCTCCATAGTGGAATCTAGCTCTCCGCATCTTGTGGTGACCACGGAGGTACAGATCGCGGCGATCGTACGGCAGATGACTGTGCTGACGGATGCAGTCAAGAGCCTTCAACAACAACCAACCCGATTGCCGTGCTCGCTGATGGGGCAACCGACGGCGCACCCGATGCCTCCCAAGAGCAGCCGCCGATGCCCATGTCGGCCTCCGTCTCCTCCTCAGGAGCAGCCGCCACAGCACTCCCACCGAGAAGGGGAGAGGCGGCCACGGTATGACACCCACCAGTCTCGATGACCCTCTCCTTCCCAGCTGGAACGAGCGAGGAAGGAGAAGCGGCTGCGGACACTGTCCGCCTCCCTCTCAGATTCATCAGGAGACTCGACCCTTGGGATCTCCCAACACCGACGGATCGACGACTACGAACGTAGGTTCGAAGAAATCGACCGTCGGCTTGCCCAGCTCCAGGTGGACGGACAGAAGTCTTCGAACGGCGTCGACTTCCAGACCGCCCAACCTCTCTCCCGACTCATCCTCGACGAGCCGATTCCTAGTCGGTTCAAGATGCCTCATGTGGAGCCTTACGACGGCTCCACCGACCCAGTTGTCCATCTGGAGAGCTACAAGGCTCTCATGACGATTCAGGGGGCAACCGATGCCCTCCTGTGCATCGACTTCCCCGCCACGCTCCGTAAAGCTGCCAGGGCTTGGTACTCTGACCTCCGCTCGGAGAGTATCCACTCCTTCGGATAGCTCGAGCATTCTTTTGTGGCCCACTTCAGCACCAGCCGGAAGCCGCCGCGAACCTCGGACAGTCTTTTCTCCCTCAAACAGGGAGAAAACGAGATGCTCCGACGCTTTGTGGCCCGATTCAACGCGGCCACGCTTGAGGTCCGGGACCTCAACGAAGACATGACTATCTCGACCATGAAGAGGGGGCTAAGGGGATCCCGGTTCACATATTCCTTGGACAAGACTCTCCCCCGGACATATGTCGAGTTGCTGGAGCACGCGTATAAATACATGCGTGCGGACGAAGGAACTTCCGACCGGCGCCTGACCAAGGGCACAGGTTAGAAGGAGAAGCGGAAGAAAAATCGAGCTCCTGCTGAACCCAGCAGGCCCCACCGATAGACGGGTCTCACCCCGACGACGGAGTCCGAGACCGACGCATCGCAGGTATGACTCCTGCACCCCCCTCTCTCCACTCCTCATGCGCAGATCCTGATGGAGGTCAAAAGAACGGAATGTCTACGACGGCCTCGGCCTCTGAAGGCAAAAGGCCTCGACCAACACGGCTCGATCATCGATCGTCGAACCGACGGCCTCGACCTCTGAAGGCAAAGGGCCTCGACCAACACGGCTCGATCGTTGATCGTCGAATCAACGGCTCGATCATTGGTCGCCGAATCGATGGCCTCGGCCTCTGAAGGAAAAAGGCCTCGACCAACATGGCTCGATCGTCGATCGCCGAATCAATGGCTCGATCATCGATCGCCGAACCGACGGCCTCGGCCTCTGAAGGTAAAAGGTTTCGACCAACACGGCTCGATCGTCGATCGCCGAATCAATGACTCGATTGTCGATCATCGAATCAACGGCTCGATCGTCGATCGCCGAATCAACGGCTTGATTATCGATCACCGAACCGACGGTCTCAGCCTCTGAAGGCAACAGGTCTCGACCAACACGGCTCGATCGTCGATCGTCGAATCAACGGCTCGATCATCGATCGCCGAACCGACGGCCTCGGCCTCTGAAGGCAAAAGGCCTCGACCAACACGGCTCAATTGCCGATCGTCGAATCAACGGCTCGATCATCGATCGCCGAACTGATGGCCTCGACCTTTGAAGGCAAAAGGCCTTGACCAACACGGTTCGATCGTCGATCGCCGAATCTACGCCTCGACCTCTGAAGGCAAAGGGCCTCGACCAACGTGGCTCGATCACCGATCATCGAATCTACGGCTCGATCGCCGATCGCCGAATCTACGTCGTGACGTACCCGTCCGACCAAGGTTCGGGCAACGGGTATTCGACTTATGACATACCGACTTGGTCACGATCGATCGAAGGATATTCGGCTTGCCACCGTTTATCATACGTCCCGACGTGCATGCCCGACCAAGGGCCGGACAATGGATATTCGACTTGTCATCGTTATCCTATCCGAATACGTCAGACACTACTCGACTATCAGATTCTACGATGGAGATCGAAGGAGCGGAATATCTACGACGGCCTCCGCCTCTGAAGGCAAAGGGCTTCGACCAACGCGGCTGGCTAACTTGCCAACTTAGCTTCGACTAAGAAGGGCAAAATGCCAAGACGACCGCGGTCGCACTCGCGACAAACCGACTTGGTCACGATTGATCGAAGGATATTCGGCTTGCCACCATTTATCATACGTCCAAACGTGCACGCCCGACCAAGGGCCGAACAACGGATATTCGACTTGTCATCGTTATCCTATCCGAATACGTCGGGTACTACTCAACCGTCAGACTCTACGGAATGATCGTGTCGACATGCTACGTTCGGAGGTTGGCCGACCTCCGACCCGACATGCACGCTCGACCTACAGTCGGGACGACCGACATCGGATCGTTCGTTGATGCGATTGCCAGAGTCGGGGCAAGACGTGACGGAAAACCACTCCTTTCGCTCGAAGCCGTCACCCGCGTGTTCATGCGAGCCAACACAACATCGGACTCAGGAGTGGGGGGGGGGCAACTGTTGGGATATACCAACTGACCCCCATACGCCGACTTACCCTCAGACCGGTCCGACCGACTCCGACGGACGATCCCGACGGACGACTCCGACGGACGACCCCGACAGTCATCGCCGAATACCGACATATAGTCGACCAGCCCACCCAAATACCGTACAACCGCTATGGGCAGTTGTCCTAGCAAGGACATGCGGCATGGCCGCTCTGGGGCCTTGTCCTGCCAAGGACATAGATTAATCCCAGTGATTTGACAGCCCCACGGCGAGTCTGACAGCCTCCGACGATTTGGCAACTCTCCATTGTCTGTGTCATTAATGACGGTGCCATGCCGCGCTCTACTATAAAACGGAGAAGGCAACAGTGCTACAGAAGGTTCCTTCGAAACCCCTAGTTCTCTCTCGCTGAGCTTCTTGATTCTTTTCTACTGTTGCCTAGTCTCCTCTCTGACTTGACCATCGGAGGGTCTCCGCCGGAGTCACCTCCGATCAGTGCGGACTTCTTTTACAGACGCTCGTTTCCGGCAACCAGACGATGAGGGGATTGGCCGCAACAAGTATGTACTCTTGATATGTTTGGATGTGGAGGGTTAAAAGTTGTGTATTTTAGATGAGTATTCAACCAAACAAAAAAATGTGTATTTTTTTTTTCTTTTGCAGCTAAGTATAAACACCTAGGAATTTTGGAAGGATGGAAAAGTTTGGAAAATTGTAGTCATGCCTTGGGTTAAAACTTTTGTATAAAAAGCTATTACTGTGTTGGCAACCTAGGGGGATCCATTGCATTCAATGGGTTTTTATTCTGATAATATTTGCTCGGCATAAGATTTGCAATTTCCAAACCTTCTATCTGGCAAAGTTTTTTTTTTTTTTTTTTTCTTTTGGTCTTATTGGATGTTTTTGTGCAACTGATCATGGGACTACTTTGTTAACTGCCGTGGTGGATACTTCCTATACTTTGTTATTTATTTTTTATTTTTTTTTTTAATTTTCTCCTTTATATCTTAGGAGTCCTTATTTTCGAGAATTGTCAAGGTTAATTTTGATATTAGCATTAGAGATGGCAGAGATGGTACTGACTTTGTCATTCGAGGTTCGGACGTCAGATTGTTGGTGGTGGGAGTTTATATTTTTTTGAGTCCTCTATTCTGAAAGTTGAGCTTCAAATCGTCTGGACTGACATTATCTATGTCAAGTAGGAGTTGCGGATGAAGAGAATTTTTATAGAGGAAGATTTTGCTATTATTATCGGTTGGATTTAAGATGGAACAAAGTAGTTAGAGATCCATCCACTCCTCCATGATACCTAAAATTGTTTTGTGATTTTATAATGATGTCTAGTCAATATATCTTCTAAAAAATAAATTATATCACAAATCAGATTATATCTTACGTTGTTGAGAGTATCGGAGACCGGGTGCAGAGCAGATGAAAATGTACTGCAAGCCCCTTAGGTTGTATTTGGTAGCTGGCAATCTATCCAGATTGTTGGTAATTTAATATGGTAATCTGGATTACCGTATTTGATATATCTTTTGGGTGGTAATCCAGATTGCCTCAGCAATTTTGATTGCCTCGAGGATGAACGGCTATTCAGATTATCATTTTTTTTGATAATATTGTAATAAAAATTTTGAATAAAATTATCTCTCAAAAAAACATACAAAACACATTGCCCAACCCTCTCCCCTCCTCTCCACCCCCTCCACGTATGCCTCCGACCGACGAATCCTCCATCTCCCTTTGCCTACCTGCGGCTTCTCCATCCTTATCCATCACCCCTTTTGTGGCTCCTTCATACCTGTCCCCACTACCTCACAGTTTCACACGCACCCACCCCCTCTCCACCCGACAATGTCTGCGGTTTTTCATACCTCACAATCCTTTTTTTTTTGCACCATCACTGTATCAACATCACTTTCGTTATTTTTTATAAAAAAAAAAATATTAGGATAAAATTATTGAAGATATTTAAAAAATTTAATTTTATATTATCGATAACCT
Organism: Elaeis guineensis; assembly: GCF_000442705.2. Lineage (NCBI taxonomy): Eukaryota > Viridiplantae > Streptophyta > Magnoliopsida > Arecales > Arecaceae > Elaeis > Elaeis guineensis. The sequence continues at coordinate 8,932,901 of NC_026000.2, read as the reverse complement.
GTTTGATACGTCTAATATATCAATCAAAATTTTTAATAATTTTATTATAATATTATTTATATATATTAAATATAATAATTAATATTATTAATAATTTAATAATAATAATCTATTTGAAAGATAACCCACGACATTTTTAAAATTATCTGGCGATGCATCATACGCAACCCTAGAGCTTTTTATGATCTGGGCGAAGTCACGCCAGAATGGTATGAGAGCCCGCGTGTACGGTCGAGCGAGGGCGCCCATAAGCCGAAGAAACCCAAGCCCTAGCGTGGCATCCGCTCGCGCAGGGGGAGGAATTCGAGTTTTCCCGTGGGGTTGGAAGGTGGAGATGGCGGAGATCTTTCTGGGCTACGCGGCTATCCGGCAGCTCTCCCAGTTCTTTGCCGCTCTCGTCTTCTTCCACGCCTCCGAGTACGCCCTCGCCATCGCCATCCACGGCCGCTCCGACGTTTCTGTCAGCTGTACGCCCCATCCTTTGTCCTCTCTTCAGCTCGTTCACTCTCTGTCTCAGATTATAGAGCTACGTAGTTATATGCATAATGCCTTGTCTTTGGACCTCTTTGATAATGCGAGGTTTGCTATTAGTAGTGAGTGGGTTCGATACTGTTCAAGAATATTGGGTCCTTCGATATTTTTTCCACCAAAACATTTGCGATGCTTAACATTAGGTTTTTTCTTTTGTTTTTTTCCCCTAAAAATTGCTAGCGAGAGTGAGAAAGAAAGGAATTCTATAAAAGATGAGTTTTTTCCACGTATTTTGCCTTTAACGATTGCATTTGTTGGAAAAAAGGATGGTTCCTTGTCATAAGATTTAAAAGGAATAAGTCAACAATTAATCAGATATAGTTATGGGTGGAGGATCTTGATGTTTTTTTCTGTAGACATTGAATCTTTTTTTATATGGTGTTATATGATGGAAAGATTCCTTCTGATTTCAGCAAATGGTCCATCCATGATTCTGGTTGGTTGTTATGTTGAGTAAAATCCCAAGACCTTAAGGCTGTGAATATCCTGTCAATCGACTACCCTATGGTCTCACTCTACTCAAGCCAGAGTATATATCATTCTACACAGGATGAGGAAGGGAATAGTTTTGACATTGGAATTTTTGGATGCTGAATTACTTTTGGTCGGTGGGACTTATTATAAACAGTTGTAGATGCAGGGTGGTGAGCATGCCAAGACTTGTAGTACCTTCAAACCTCATCCAGTTCATCTAGTCATGGTTGGTTCAAACCAAGCACGAGTGCATATTTTATTGGAAGATTTTAGCACCCCTCACATCCAAGACCCCATGGCATGGCTTATAATCTCAGTATAGGCCAAAATAATTTCAGGGCTGGAGACATACACTATATTTTTGATATTGATGATGTTCATTGATTGTAAATCAGGATTTCATTAAGGACTTGTTTAGATACCTGAACAAGTAATCCCTTGGCATCTTCTTCTCAAGCATGCTAGGTGGTAGAATATGGGCAAGATGATGGAGATGGTGAGTGCTTGAAGGAGCACATGGATTCCAGTATTCCTAAATTTCAGAGATATGGTAAATCACCTGTTTGGCATGAATTGGTTGTCCTAATTTTGGGAATCGGGGCTTTTTAAAGCTTCCCATGATTCTTTTTGATCTTTGCCTGGATGCCCTTCTCTATTTGAATTCTTCCTGCACAGCTAGATTATATGCAGATAACCAAGTACAGCATCCAAACAGGCCCTGTATATGTATTAGTTGTTTTTACCACTCGGATATCCAAAAGTAGTCAAAATACTGCAATTTGTATGAACATTTTTTTTAAAAAAAGATACATGTCCCAAAATGTAAACTAAGTTATCATTTATGCTTTTTCTATGTTGCCTATTTTTGAAATTTATCATTTGCTTATTAAAGTCTAACCTGTCATCTTGGTTACTGTTAATTCAAAGTACACACAAAATTGACATTTAAAAAGTAAGAGAAATTCAAAAGCGTGGACATTTCAACTTTCATATACATGAACAAATACATGTTGATTTAAATCATTGGCAACTGCTTTTACCTAAAAGAGATCTAGTAGAACTTGGTAGAACATGAGTCAATCTAACTATAGGAGGAAGAAAAAAAGGTCCTCTCTTTTTTCAGATAAATGAGAAGTGCATCTCATTGATTTTTGAAAAACAAAAGCCTCTTTTATTCAGTTTTATAGTTTCTTCAGGTACTGACAGTCGAAGATAGAGAAATTGAGTGTATATTTCTTATATTTGATTAACATGTTGGCTGTCGCATATAAAGGAGGAGATAAGGAAGTACACTTCATGTCTTCTTATATGTAATTTCTATAAGTGCTATTTGAGATCAACATGAATTGTCATAAATTCCTTCCTGTTGGAACATTGATTAGTAACCAAGGTGTCTATTATGCAGCGCTTCTGATTAGCAAACAATATATTGTTGCAATGAGTTGTGCTTTGCTGGAATACGTGATAGAGATTTTCCTCTTTCCAGAATTGAAAGAATATATGTGGATCAGCAACTTTGGTCTTGTAATGGTAATAGTTGGGGAGCTTATACGTAAAGGTGCTGTGCTAACAGCTCGCCATGCCTTTACTCACACCATCAGAACTTATCATGAAGACAACCATGAGTTGATTACTCATGGCATTTATCGGTAATTGATTATTTATATTCTATTCTATAATCCACAAGCTTGTTATAATGAAAGGCTTCTAAATGATTAGATCATACTTTTTAAATACCGTATCTGAATTGACTAATTGTGTGGTATAGAGGGTCTATTAAACCATTAGCCATTGGTTCCTATAACATTCTCAAATCTTAGAGACCATCCTTTGTGGCATGACTTTGTTTGAAAATTTATTGCTTTGTTCTGGTCATATCTCCATTCTGTAAAAAAAAAAAAAAGTTGGAGATGTAGCATTTTGATCAGTTATTCTTGCTCACCTTTGGGCCACTTAGCCGCACTCAATGTAGTTAATTTTCTAGACTGCTGTTGCTGGAATTGAAAACAAAAATACCATAGTAAATTTGATGGATAAACTATTTTATGTTGAAAAAGGGATGTCAAGTTGTAATCTCAGTAGAAGCTTCAATTATGTTGGCATGAATCAGAAAGCTTCAAAATAATTACCATTTTTTATTGCAATCTTCTTGTATGTCATGCTTACAATCAAACTTCTTGATCAAGGAATTGCAAAGTGGTGGTAGGAAGTTGTTTGGCAAATATGAAGATTTATGAGGCATTTGGATTGCAATTCTTCTTTTATGTCATGCTTGTAATCAAACTCCTTGATCAAAGAATTCCAAAGTGGTAGTTGGATTCATTTGCCATGTATGAAGAATTTATGAGGCATTCTTACCTAATCTCTCTCTTTGCCCATAAATTCTTTCCCTTCCTAAAGAGCAGATATTGTGGGCTTTAAGAATAATCCGGAAGAACAAAGAACCTCAAACCCACTGTGTGTCGTAATGTCCTGTACTACTGTCTAGAATGGAGTGTATTATACCATACCATACTGATACTAGTGTACTGTACCAAACCACGTGACACTGTAATAAGATGGTACCAGTATGGAATCCGGTACCGAGAAAGTGAACCTTGCTTGAATCTTTTTCACTGTTGGTAGAAGGCATCTGTTTGAACTGTAATTGTTCATGTTTAGCTTCTGCAGTCTGAAACTACAAAAGTTACAACTGTCTATATAGAAGGCTGTAGTTTAGCAATATAAAGCAATAGTTTATTAGAGCAACAAACTTAAACTAGCTTCAATGCATCATTTTCTTGCCATCATGATGTTATTTCTTTAGACATTTATTGATTATCATTCTTTTAGTAACTTAAAGTTAGAAAAAAGACAATCGTGTAGAAAACAAAGGGTTCAATTTGGATTCTGCTGTAGTTCTGTACATGTTCTTTTTTCCCCAGAAACACATATTTCAATTGTTGTTTAGAGAATCTAGAGTCCACTTGTGTTCTTAAATGTTTGGATGTCAGGTCACCCTCTCCATGAGATACTGCATGTGCTGTCTGGAAGTTGCTCTAAGTAGAGAAAAGGAGCGGCTAAGAAGTCATCATTCGCCCAATCCCAAGTTTTCAGGATACTAGAATCTGTTTGAACAGTTTGGTATACTGAATGTGTTGGAATTGCAGGATCTATGAACTCCCGTGATCCCTCCAATCCCTTCAAACCTTCCCCCTCATGTAGGAGATATCGCATGGATAAGCTGGTCAGCCATCCAAGCAGGCCCTAAGTATTTATTGATTGCAATTCAGAAGTTTGTATTACCAAATAAGATTGCAAATAAGATTGCGATTCAGAAGTATGCATTACCAAATAAGATTGCTAACTTTTGCAACATTTTAAACTAAACAGTTTCATCCGCCACCCGGGGTATTGCGGCTTTTTCATCTGGGCAACTGGAACCCAAGTTATGCTTTGCAATCCCATATGCATAGTTGCTTTTGCAGTTGTCACTTGGCGATTCTTCTCTACTCGGATACAGTATCCATTTTGACAAGTATAACATTTGGAGTCTGATTATATTCATTTGTTGGTTCAATTGATGGGTGATTTGTGTCACAAATATTTGCCAGTAAGGTTTGAGCTAAAGGTCAACCTTGATGGTGTTGGACCTGGCATGCTTATCAGCACAAATAATTGAAATAAAGTTTTGATTGCTAGTTAGAGTTGCTATTATTGAAAATTGCTAGTCCTTTAATCAGGAACAGATATGAGGAGTTCTTCTTGAGGCAGTTTTTTGGTTCCCAATATGACGAATATGCTGAGCAGGTTCCATCTGGTCTTCCTTTTGTAAAATGAAAGTCTGCAAAACTGTGAGTGATTTTGAAAGCTTTCATGTATTTTGATAGACCTATTGATTCTGAAGCTGCTGCCTTCCTCTGGATACTTCATTCATGAACTATTTCATTGCTAGCTTTGCGTGCATCTTTTCCTGAGTGCAGCAAATGCATGATGAAACTTAGCAGCAATTCATGAATTAATTGTGTTACAAACTATGAATGCAGGTTGGCTTGTTTTCGAAACAGAAATATCTGTTGGCTCGCCAGTTATATTTGACTGGTGGTCAGGAGTGTAAGAACATTGGTAAGGCGAGCACAGATCAAATTCGTAAACCAAGATTTCCCAACGTACATTAATTTTGTTAAAAAACAGTCACTCATTGGAGAATTGATGAAGAGGACTCCAGATTTTTTGTTTCTGTTTCCTCAACCAGACTAGGAAACTTTTTTTTTTTTTTTTTGTTGGTAATAAGACCAGGAAACTTCAACTGTGGATGCATGGCTAGAAAGGCATTTAGAATTCGTGCCTGTGTTGCCTGAACGCAGGCACCAGACCAGAGGTCCTGGAGTTAGATTCTTGTATTGGTGCTCGTAATTTGTGTCCATTCTGTTTTTTCTGCTGCAAGCCAAAGCATGGTATCTTTGATGTTGTTTTGTTTTTTATAATTTTTACAACGGGAAGAATACAGGGGAAGAATACATTCAACTGGTGGGGAAAATATTCCATTTAGAAAAGTAGAAGACCTTTATTTGATACCAAGGCTTAAAATTGGAATAACCCGTCATGTAGCTTTGATTAATGGATTATGATTTGTAGGTTTTGTTAATGATTTATGATTCTTTAACATCATGTTATTTTGTATTTTCTGTTTGGTAGGAACATCATGCTTTTTGATTGCTCTTTATTGGCTTCATCAGGTCAGGTCATCTTTAGCTACTACGTCAGCATCATCATCCACAACTTGAACCAGAAGCTATCCTTTTTCTTCTTCTTTTTGTGGTGGGGTCTCCCTTTCCTTACATTGTTTGTATTTTAAAGAGAATGAAGCCAGATGATGTGATATTAAGGTGGCTCTATATTAGCAACAACTTTTGGTATGGACAAACATTGGGTCTTGATCCTAGATCTCTTCATGAATTCACTGAAAATATGGTGTCCTATGGGAAAGCTTTTTGGTATGAATGAATTGTACATGGACTTGATGGACTTGTATCTTTCTCCTCTTTCAAGTTGGTAGTATCACAGCTCGATTTTGCTTATCTTAAACAACGACGAACCTTCTGCGCTATTAGGTTGGGTCCCGCTACTAAGGCACTCTCCCTCAAGCCACATTGGCAGTCCACATCAACGACATTGGTGGAGTACGTAGATCATGTGACATCGACAGGGTGGCCCACCTCGTGCATCATCAAAATACGACAAAAAAAATATCTGGAAAAAAGTTCTTGCGTGAGACAGCATAGCATGGCTGCCCTCAAGGGTTAACCCATTTTTTATGTCATGGTTGATGACAGCAATCTATTATCCTACTGAATAATGTTGACAAATCCTAGAGATGAAACTCAGGTCAAGGGCTGGGGTTGCAACTCTTCACTGCAAGATGGGAAATTAGTGATAGGATTTTGGAAGCTGTGTGTTTTTGGAGTCTTTGCCAACGTAAATTTTGATCAAGAAGAGGAACAGGAAACTAGCGTCAATTATAACAACATTCTTTTTTGAGAAATTCTTTGTGCACCATGGTGCGTTCATGATAATTGGTTCTCATATGAGTTTGATAAAATTTTTGTGCATCGCATCCTGATTCAGTGCTTGAATCAATCATCATAGATGGTGTATGCGGTTGTGTAGTGTCCGCGGTGCATAAAGAATTTCTCTTCTTTCTTTCTTTCATTTTCAGGTGGGCCCAGGACAACCGACCAAATGACCTTGTCCAATCCAACGTCTCCTTGTACAGTTAAAAGGTTTGCGTCTGCTTGCAAACTTTCAGCCGACGGTCTACCGTTGATTAGGCCAAACTCCATGATCGTAAAGTAGGCCCATCATTTCAACCGTCCTTGTCGGTGGCCCTACTGCCCGACTCTGTGAAATACTAGAAGCTGGGTCCAAATCAGAACTGCTATAACCGACCTTTCGATAGTGATCGAACGATCCTGATTATTTACAGAACTGCAATGTCCTAATTGTAAAATTGGGACGAGATTCCGCAACCAATATCCGGATACCCGCATATAAGTATCTATGCGCCGCACACGAACAGATGCCGCGCGCTGGAGGCGGTGTCGTTTGCAACGCTCGAGCGGCGAATACACGGAATCACGGATGGCGGGAGCGCGAGTCGCGAGACCGACCGCGGCAAGATTCTTGTAGCAATGCGCGTTGCGCGCGAATGCGGAAAAGCGACGCGATGATTTATTCTGGAGAATAATGGTACATGGTGAGCTCCACGAGTGGGGCTGTCTCTGCCGTCCATTTGTTCTATATCCCAATCTAACCGTAAAAATGGTGGCTGAACGGATGAGTGGACCTTTCAGTGGCGTGGCGTCCTTCCCCTCTCCCGCACCGGAAACCCAGGCAAGCATATCATGCAGTGATACCATAAAAAATGGACGGTTGAGATCTTCTCCCCCACTCATTTAATGCTTTCTCGTGAACTCCATTTCCCGAATTAGTTTACCACAAAGCCAACAATGAACAATCCACGGCGACTTCCACTTGACGCTCGACCTGGAAATTAAACTCCTGACAACATGAAGCGTCTACGAGTCCTCGGTCACAAACTTTGTGGGGTCCACCGTGATGGTTATTTGAAAAAAAAAAATATTCAATACATCTTTTTTTTTTCGACAACACCCAACTTCCACCCGCTGTCTCCGGATAGGCTTTTTTTTTTGGTTACACCGGATGGGTTCTTTTGTGGGGCTTCCAGCCGGTTTAAAGCGTAGCGGCGAGCGGTCCGATCCCGCTTCTTAACGACCTAATCGGATTACCTTCGCTCTCTCCGTTCCGATAAATTGTCTGGCGTAGCTCTGGTAGCATTTTTGTTCTTCTTTTCTCGTTTTCCGTTCGCAGGGGTCGGAGGTCGGGCGGCGAGAGAGAGAGAGAGAGAGAGGTGGGGAGGAGACGGCCGGGAGCTAGGGTTAGGGTCCCTGGTTATGGGATTTGAGCGATGGCGTCGGCGAAGCCACCGGTGGAGCACTGCAAGGGCATCAACGGCCTCGACAAGGTCGTGCTGAGGGAGGCCAGGGGGAGTTCGGCCGAGGTCTGGTTTTTCCCGCTCCCCTCTCTCGAATCTTTCTTCAGAATTCTTATTTCTTTGACTGTGTTTATTCCTTTCTTGGATTCAAGTCGGGAGACCTGTCTTGGATAAAGAATTTGGATTCTAGAACGTCTCTTGTGGTTTTGTGGTGGCAGAACTCGATATGTTTTTTTTTTGTTGGATCTGATGTCTTTTTAGCCATTTTTGATAGGTCAATTTGTCAGTTGTTGTGACTATTTTATAAATCCATGGATTTCTACGTCAACCTCTGTGTCTTCTTGCTGCCAGCCGTTGGTTATAGCATGTCAGAAAACCCATCTGATTGGGTAATTTGATTGCATGGTCTTGATCTTATGGGGAAATAGTTTTTTTTTTTAGGTGAACGTGTAGAAATAGTTAATGGAGAATACTCTGCAGGCGGTTGATCTTTATGAGTTTGTAAAAAGAAACTAATCTTGATGAAAGTGCCATGGTGGGTTCTTTATTCTTTAGTATGTGGTGAACCTGAAGGTACATGTGTATAATTTAATGAGTGACTTAATCTGTTACTGGAATGCCTAAAAAGTGGAGAAGAGTTTGTACATAACCGGGTTAGGTTGTCTTTCTTGAAATCCTTTTGTCTGAGCTATTTTTGGACCTTCACTAGGGTAGGTTCCTGTTTTTCTTATCTGGTAGCTGGCAACTGTTCTGGCTGCGGCTGCTGCTGTGTTTTGATGTGTTGTTTCTTGGGATAGCTGCTGTGGAATGTACAATTTATGCATCTTTTGCTGAGTTAGAATCTAGTGCAAGGATCATTTATGTTTTTTGATTGGCAGATTTTTTTTTTTTTTTTCCTTCTCTGGCTAGATGCTGTTTTTCTTTTCTAGTGGTGTATATGGTTTGAGGGCTTTTTAGCTTCTCTCTAACTAAATCTTTTTTTTTTTTTTAATTTGCTGAATGGAATTCCCCGCTAGCAATAGGAAAACAGTATCGGAGGATTGCTAAAGGTTCATGAGATACAGGACTTGACATGTCACACGTCTTGTGCCCTGGCTTTGTCTTAGACATTGCTCAAGTTGGCGTTGTTTCCCTTGTCCTCTCCGGTTGTCCTAGATTGGGAGATAGGTCTCAGTTCTTCCCTTGTCCTGAAAATTATGATTTTCATCATGTCTTTTATACTGAGCACCTTTCATCCTGATAATATTTCAATGTATACAAAAGCACATGGTATTTCTGAAATGACTTCTTGTTGTTGTTAAATTCTGATTATTATTCTTAGTTTCCAAATAGAGTTGTTTTCTGATGAAGCACTCTTAATCAGGGATTACAGATTTGACAAATGTTGGTACTGGAGAAATCTTCAGAACTCCAAAGGTCGTAAGATGCCATAGCTAGGAATAGATGCATTTGCTATAGAAACATTATTGGTTTTAATGGGCTTGAGGAGACCTGCTTAAGACTTCTATCAGAAACCTCTGAGAGAAGGCAGAAGAAGGAACGTTAGGGATGGGTGAATAGGTTAAGTATGTTCTTGATGGTTCTAAGTTGTTTCCACCAGTTTGGTGCTTCAACTAGCCACATCATTTGACAATAGGCACAGATTCATTTTTTTAAGGGCATTCCTTTTCTTTGTCCTTTTTCTTTGTAGATTAGTGGTTTTAGAATGCAAATTCTGTGCAACTTCATTAGCAATGTTATTTGCCATTATTTTCATGATTTGAGAGTTCCTAGCTAAAACATCAAGAGCATGCCATCATTTGCTGATAGGTTGCATCCAAGCAAGCATACAACAGGTGACTAACTTGTAGAGAAAATACTCCTTCAAATTTAGCACTATCTATTATTATTAAGCCTGCAGTTTATAGCTGAAAAAATTTTTACTTAAAAGGTCAGGGTAACCTATTGTCTGATATTGGATTGAATCTGAGCAATCATACTCCACATGGGTCATCTTATCATGTAAATTTCATCTCATTGTTCAACAGACATGTTCAAATTTCAACGAACTCTGGTCTAGTAATATGTTTCATGCAAGAAATCATTTCTCTTTCATGTGATATTTAATCCACATAAGAGTACTTTGCGTGTTTAAGTGTCTAAAATCTGTATCATCTTTATTTTTATTATATCTAAATCTTCATAATGTAAATCCACAAAGAATGTTAATATCTTACTGTTCAAGTGCTATTCAATTATAGGTTATTATGATAACAAGAACTTACAACAATCTTCCCTAGATTTGTTCTACCGTAGATTGGATAAACTGGATATGTTGCGAAATAGAGGCCCTCTGCTATTTATTTACTTTTGCTTCTATAGATTCATATAAAGTTGTGTTTTATACTTGCCATGACAATATTGGATGATTCACCTTGCAACCATCCTGGCTACCTATGATGCAATCAACTAAGGTGAAGTTAACTACAATCATGATGCCTCTGTTATGTAACATTCCCTTCTTTACCGAGTATACCTCTAATGGTTTTTCGTGTATCATATATTACTTTATTATTACATAACCCATCACCATAACAATTTGAGTTGGCTCTGGTGTTATTACTAGATGCGATAATCTTTTCTTGCGGCTTCCATTCCCCTGGCTTGGTCTAAGACCCTTTGACATAATTCAAGCATTCCCATATACTAGAGCCTCCTCAGAAAAGCTTTGTTGTGCATGCTCAGACTATTTCTGTTGTTTCTGCACCCCTTAATCCTTAATTGATGTAACCTCCATCCCTCCTTTAATATATTTGTCCTCTTCCTAGTTTTACAGTGCATACTTATTATATTCTCTTAGATCCTCAATATTAACAACATCTTTTTTTAACCCACACGAGTTGGCTTTGTTATCGTTGTCAGATCCTTCTTTACTAAGTCTTCCTTTAACTCGCCAAGGAAGGCTTCAATCACATGACATTCCTGGAAACATGAATCCTCTTTATCTGCCAGTCCCTAATTTTATTAGAAATGCTTATATCTATCTCTCCATCTTTTTTAATCTCAAAACTGATAACTGACTCATAGTATCTTCATTTCCATTTCCCTTTCCAAGTAATTTTCCATATTCTGTTTTTGTTCAACACTTCAACTGATTCATAAGCCTTTATCTTCTGATCCATTCCTTGTTAATTACGATTGAGCATTTGACCTTGTTCTGTTGTCAGGACTATATCAATTTGCAGATTGCATAACAGCGCATCTTGTTGAATTTTAGTGGTGATTTCATTTATGGTTTATGTAAAGAGGTAATTTCTTAGTGTTGATCCTTTTGGCACAGGCCAACCACATCTTAGAAATCACTTGGCCCACCAAAAGTACACGTAGTGCTTTTCATTGCCTGAGTATTTTGTGTCCACAAAAATTTTGGCGTACAATAACTACATGTCTGTATTTCTTAACGCTGATCATACTACCTCTATTGGGGGTTTATTTTTGAGTTCATGTTAATAAAAAATGGCAAGAAGTAGAAACTCAAATATTTCATGGATTGATGGGATCGCATTCGTCCATCAAATAATCTCCCTTCAATCAATCATGTGTATTAAATATGTGAATTTCTTGCATATAGAGATGAAAGAATTTGGAAAGGTTGAATATAAGAGTTGTTATGAATTTGTTTCATATGCACATTAATCTTATTCTGATATTATTATGTACCATGTTAACTTACCTATGTTTTTGGTAATGTACATGTTTCTTGCATGAATTAATTGGAACATGTTTTAATGGTTTAAAGGTTACATTTACTTGAAAAATCCCTTGAAATGTGAATATTGATATCCCATAATTCAATGCTTTATAACTAGCAGTTACTGTGTTGCTAAGCAGCCAATTGGTGATATTCTTTTAAATGCAGACATACTGTGCTTGCTAGCCTCTACCTTGTTTCCATTTGCTTTGTTGAGTATTTTTGCCAACTTGGATAACCCCTCCATGTCATGCCTTGTTTGCTCAAATTTCTCAACTATGCGTTATTTATTTATGACTAAAATTACTTGCATGATTTAGGATAACTTCTCCATGCCATGCCTTTTTTGCTCTATGCTGAAATTTCTCAACCAAGGATTACTTATTTATGACTAAAGTTACTTGCATGATTTAGATCCATATCAACTTCTAGTAAAATGGAAACTAAAAAGATGCTCATGTTGTTGTTGTGGATGCAGTAGCCATTCTGCTCTTGTATTTATATCCATTTGTCTTTTGGTAGGTGTATTTGTATGGAGGTCAAGTGACATCTTGGAAAAATATCCATGGCGAGGAGATGCTTTTTGTCAGCAGCAAGGTACCAACATTGATTCTTATTTTTGCCGAGGATTACAAAATAGGTGCATGAAAGTTCTGCATGATGACATATTCAAATAATCCTTGTCATTTATTGTATCACCAGGGTAAGGGCAGGGTTTTCGGATTAACCTCCATATTTGAATAGTATTGCTAATTTGCTATAATAATATAATGCTAGTTCATACCAGAAAAATAATATAATACGAGTAAAATACTTGTGTTTTATTTAGAGTGGAGAACACATGAGCAGGAAATAAGAAAAGATAATTGATGGGTGCTGATGAAAACCCACTGGATACCAGGTCACTTTGATAGATCTTAGGCAGGCTGTCTGAACGCATCCTTTTGTACTCGAGGTTTTGGGAATTAACTAGGGGTGCAATCAAGCCAAGCCAAGTCGAGTAGCTAGAGGCTTAAGCTTGACTCGATTCAAAGTACATGGGCTCGAAACTCGATTCAAGATTGATTGAACCTTAATATCCAATCTAGAACTTGACTAGATCCAAAAAAAAAAGCAATACTCGAGATTGATTTGATTCGACTCAAATATCAACTGTGTTCGAGCCTTTGTCATATATTTTAGAAATATGATTAAAACAAAGTATAACATAATATTATATTTAAAATATTAAATTAATAATATATGTTATACATAAAATATAATATCATTAAGAATATATATACTAGACAAAGCTCGTGAGCCTCTGAGCTGAGTCTTTTGCTACTCAAGCTCGACTTGAGCTAGGTAGTAGTTGAGTTGAGTCAAGCTTATAGACCCAAATCGAGCTCGAGCAGCTTGTGCCCCTAGAATTAAACCCCCACCTACCAGATGCTCATTGCTAGCATGCTGCCAAATTGGATGCCTGGGATGACTATGCCTGTTTTAAATGCATTCTACTCAAACACTTATTAAGCACTCCGGCTCGCCATCACTTCTTAGCTTCACCATTTGCTGCTCATGCCATCCCAAAACAGTTTCTATGCTCATTAATGCTTCATGCAACTAAGGTTCAGTTTGTCTAGGGATTGTATTGTATTGTTTTTGATGTTACATTAACTTCTATGGAGATGTTATCCCAACTTTGACTTGAAGGTTAAAAAATATTAACTAATAGATGTTTGTCTAATTTATGGTGAATGTAATGGACCTTTCAGAGGGCTATGTTCCATGAGCATGAGGGGTATCTATATCACTTTCTTCTATTTCTGTATCTCCTTCTAGGCTTTAACCATATGCTTTGAAGTCTTTTTCCTTTTAAATAACCAACCATCCATTTTTTCTCTTTTGAATCCCACCCTAGTTGTATTTCGAATCTCTTTGTTTTCATTATAGGTTTTTCCTTCTCTTATTTCTCCTTTTATTATTTTTTAATTGCATATATCAATCTGTTGCATCTTTATCTTGAAAAGTTACTTTTTTGCCTTCTCTTTATGTCAATATGATACTCCTATTTGGACTCTTTCTTTTTGTGACTTACAATTGCATGACACCATCATCCTCCTGTTTGAAGGATTTGGCCATGAAACAATGAAGGAAAATTCCTCATTGGTTAAACTGCTGTTCAGATGTTTTATATGTTCTGTACCATTGCCAAGGCTTGACCATGGAGCAATGACGAAGTCTTCCTTTACTGCTGTTCAATTGATTTGTATGTTTTGTACCTTTCCAAGGCTTTTTTTTTTGTTAGCTATTTTGCGGTCATCATGTGAACAAAGTGCATGATTTTATTTTATTTACATTACCTTGTTATGAGGCTAATTAGATATGGTCATTAGAGTCAGAGATAGATGTAACATCTGTCTTTCATAACATTGGTTCGATATTATCCCTTCTTTAGATTGAATTAAGTTCAACAAAGTGTTTCTTCACACAGCATGTGCTTAGGTAAATATACATGATGGGAGCTATCCATCTTATATTTAATGGTTTTGCTAATTATGACATTTATCTTGCTCTCTTACTTCCCCCTTTTTATTCTTTATAGGCTATTTTCAAGCCTCCAAAGGCAATACGTGGGGGCATCCCAATATGCTTTCCTCAAGTATGACTATTTGTTATTATGTACTTTAATCTAATTACACTTCATCTATTTTTTAATCATCATCACCCGCCAAAAAAACTCTGTGCATGCAGTTTGGGAGCCATGGAACTCTTGAAGAACATGGCTTTGCCAGGAACAGGGTTTGGAGTATTGACACTAACCCACCACCTTTTCCAGCAAACAGTGCCAGTAATACTTTCATCGATTTAATCCTGAAGCCATCTGATGAAGACTTCAAGATCTGGCCTCACAGGTTGCTATATTGCTGATGGATTTCAGATTTTTTTTTTCTTAAAAAATTATGCACATGCCATCAGTATAGCATCTGTCTAATTTTCTTTCTATTAATTGCTTTTACTGCACACATTTTGCATCATTCTATGTTTCGCTTCATCACTACTGTCGATTTCTATCATGGCAGTTATGAATTCCGTCTAAGAGTTGCTCTGGCACCTGGAGGAGATTTGATGCTGACATCACGCATAAGAAACACCAGTACCGATGGAAAACCATTCTCATTTACATTTGCATATCACACATACTTTTCTATCTCTGACATCAGGTTTGTCAGTTAAATCTTGTTAAGTTTCTTGCGTGTTTGTGCATTATCTTCTATAAATATGTATTTCTGAGGAGTTTAGTAGTTGTATGAGCATTCACTATTTTGAGCTATGCGGAAATTTGTTGCAGTGGAACCAAAAAATTAGGGGAAAAGGAATGAAGGGTGGTGGGGCTTTTGGACTTGATATATTACTAATGTAAGAATACAGAGTTATGTAACAAACTAGATTGTTTTATTATCAAATCTATTGAAGTCAATAGGGAAGCTTAGAATCGAAACTGATATATCTGAAAGCAAAGTAAAATGATATTTAACTAGAACTCCGACCATTAGCTTCTATAGCTAATGCTGGCTATCCATTTGAATAAGACAAGAGTCCTGACCTTATAGGTAACCATGACTACTCATTTTGTATTGAACCTTTAGAATGTTGTATGGTCATTTCCAGGGTCAAACCTCAAACACATGGAATAACATGGGCACCTTTTATGTCTGGATGTTTTTCCTGATGCAACTTAAATCAGAGAATGATGCCACTTCTTTTGATACTGTTAGCTAGTTGGTTTTCTGCTCCTCTGTTTCTCAGTTAACTAAAGAGTCCTTTGAAAAAATAGATCTAATTGTGTCCTTGAAGAATCAGGTTTTGGCAGCATTACTATTGTAGAATTCATTCTCATGTTTCATAGCTCACAGCTGATTTGCAAATACATATTCCTTGTGTACATTCATGGTCTGTTTGTGATACTTCTCATTAGTACGTTATCCCAGAGAGGCATGGCTTGGCCCTGTAATCTATCCATGCTAGTGTCCTTGCATTGAAGCCTTCTGGTTGTGGATCAGGCTTGCTCTCAGGTTCAAATAAAATAGAGGAAAGATGAGAAAGAAGCAATGATATTAATTGCCAGATTAAATGCTTCCTGAGCATAAAACCTGCTAGGGTGCCTTTATGAGATTTTATTTGAGCTTTTCTAGATCCCATGCATAAGAAGTCATATGTAAAAAGGCATCATCTCTCTCTCTCTCTCTCTCTTTCTCTCTCTCTCTGCGTGCGCGCGCGCGCGCACGTGTGGGTTTGAAAGAATAAGGCCTCAAGCATTAGAGGCATGGCAAGTGAATCATGAACAAAAGCACGGTGTCTCTGTGAGTTGATGCTTGGGTTTGTTCAGTGCCTATTAATTTCTCGTAAATAGACATAGATCATTCTTATTCAGTTCACCATCCAAATATGGTTATGAATGTGGATATAGCTAATATATCTAATTTACTTATATTGGTTTTACCCATAATTGGATATAGACGTATTTATACTTTAGATAAATTCTGGACATTTATGTGTGCGCATGGGCGCACAGGCGCACACACTGTGCAACTTGAGTACACCAAAGTTCACCAATCAAATATGAATGTAGACATGGTTGTATGTTAGATTTTGGATACAAATACGGTATCTGTGTATACACAGAATGGTCATATGTTTCTGAAGACTAAGCACCATTAAATCTCTATCATATCTAGTTTGCTAAGTATTTTAATGAGCATGTCATGCCTCTTTTGCCTCTCTTTATCCTCCTTCTAATTTAAATATATAAGGATAAATTTGTGTTGCTAGCTATTTGCTAATATTTCTTTGATCAATTAGAAGTTCTGTTCTTCAAAAAAGATCTTTCACCATAGGTTTATATTATTTTGTACACATATATGCTTAGTAAATCTGTGCTTCTTCCTTACCAACAAATAGTAACCAATATTATAACCACCAAGCCTTGTCTAAATCACTTGGTGTTGTCGTTATGAATCCTAGCATTCCTATTAAGGGCTACCTCTGATGTTTTTTTTTTTTTTGTTAATTAAGTTTTGACAATATGCAGTCTCATGATCCTTTTTTTTGTCGCCATTTTTCTGGACCTAAATTTCAAGTAAACGTTTCAGTGAAGTGCGGGTAGAAGGATTGGAGACACTGGATTACCTTGACAACTTGAAGGAAAAGGAGCGCTTCACAGAGCAAGGAGATGCAATTACGTTTGAATCTGAAGTAAGTAAATCAGCGTGGCTATACAGGATGTTATAATTTGCCATTTAATATTATTGATCTTGTTCAAAAAAGGTGGATAAGATATATTTGAGCACGCCAACCAAGATCGCAATTCTGGATCATGAAAAGAAAAGGACATTTGTTTTGCGAAAAGATGGCCTGCCAGATGCAGGTGAGTTTGATATTAGTATCTATTTTTTTCTCCTATTATTATCTATCTTCTTTGAACCTCAGAGAATTCCCATCATACCTACTGCTTGGATCAAGAATGGTAGGGAAACAGAAAATTGAAATCATAATCTTATGAAGAAGTCTTTGGTGGTGGCATATCCTTTTTCTTCCATGCAGTTGTATGGAATCCTTGGGACAGGAAAGCCAAAGCCCTGGCAGATTTTGGTGATGATGAATACAAACATATGCTGTGCGTGGAGGCTGCAGCCATTGAGAAGCCCATTACTCTGAAACCTGGTGAGGAATGGAAAGGAAGACAAGAGCTCTCTACTGTTCCTTCCAGTTACTGTAGCGGGCAGTTGGATCCTCAAAAGGTTCTTCAAGGTTGAGAGGCTGCCCCGCTGTGTACATCCTATATAGGTAATTGTTCCATATCCCAGTTGCGAAGTACTTTAAAATTATTGTATTTCAAGACCGATTCATTGGCATTCCAACTTCCAGTACTTAATTATGGAACTATCATATTGCTGTATGTACTTCCATAAAAAAATATTGAAATGACTCCAATCATGGAACCAATATGACAGGACAGTTTTAATTTCAACATCAATTTATAGTTGTGGTATTTTGGTTTATTATTTTCAGAGAGTAATTTTTATGAGGTTAGAAATCTTAGTCTGAGATTTAGCTGAGGTGACTAGATTTTGGGCTTGTTTGGCTAAGCTGTGAAAATCAGCTTATTTTGAAATCACTTCTTTTCAAATGGAGTTTCAGAAGAAGTGCTGCGAGAGAGAAGCAGTTTGTATTTGGCAAAATCATTTGATAAGCGCTTTTATCAGTTTTTAAGAAGCAGTTTGTGTTTGACAAATTTTTCAAAAAAAGTGCTTTTGACTATCAAATTACGAAAAAGGGTATGTATTTATAGTAAATAATGGGAGGTTTCGGTGAAAATAAATAGAGGTAGTTATGGTAAATAATGATTTTGAGTAAGGGTATTTTGTCTTGAAAAAGTTAATTTTCTGCTTCTGCTTCCAAAGAGAAGTTTTAATTCTTTGCTTCCTCCTTGCGGCAGAAAAATTGCTTCTACTACCACTCAGAAGCAGATTAATTTTTTAACTAAGCTTGGCCAAACATCCTCGTTTTTCAAAATAAGTATTTTTTCGAAAAATAAGCAGCTTTTTCCTCCCCAAAAGCTTGGCCAAACAGACCCTTTGTTTTGGCTGTTTCGAGTTCCATTTTGGTTATTAGATTTTCAACCAAAAGCATGAAAAAAAAGGTTTAAACTAAAATTAGAAAAAGACTAAAGTAAAAAACTATTTTAGAAATCATTAGAGCATGTTTCACTTTTTGAGATCTCTGGGTCTATATCTTTTTTTCATTCTCAAGGAAAATCTAATATAGTTTTGATTGTTCAGGCTATAATTATCAAGAAATTTAAAAATATGCATAAATAAAATGTTAAAATGCATGTTGTACCCTAATTTGGAGTGTAATATATTATTTCACTTGATAAAATAAATGAAAATATAAATAAATATGAATAATTGTTAATTTATATTGTTTACTGAAAAGTGCAAAACTTTCTGTTTAACTAAAGTAGCTCATGATAGATCTATGAGATTAGTACATAAACAGCTGGTCTATGATTCCAATCAGCAAGAGTTAGCAAACATACTCAGAACCTCTTAGGCTTTGAAACCTGATCCCCTATAAAAGAGATTTGATCTCAAATCTCGTGAATCCAAGCTCAAATCGTTCACAAAGCTAAACTACACCACAAGCCCATTCTACACATCTCTCGTAATTCCTGAAAATTTTCTACAAACTTTTGAAGATGCATGTACACACACACACACACACACCCCTACAGATATAGTGTCTCCTGTTTATCAAGAATATATTTAATTCCCCCTCCTATTAAAATAAATAAATAAATGATTGAAAACTTGTTATAGCTGTCCATATATACATTTAATATCAGCCTGCACATTACTTTCAGCTAAATTAAAAATTTAACTCTATTTTGGGTCACCTCCAAGCGAAATAAGAAATCTTTGCCTAGCGTCTCAGAATTTTGACCTGAAATTTAAACTTATGAATCTGATATGCTGTTGTGATGCTAAACTCCTGAGCTCCATCCAGTGGCACTAGTTTAAGTGAAAAATTGTGAAAATGATTTGTTATTTTTTTTCCTTTTTCTAATTATTTGTTCTTATTCAGTAGATAATTCTTTTGTTCTATAATCATTTATTTCCTTTAATTATACTCTGCATATTTGTATGTCATTTTGTTTGCAGGCACTCTCCTGTTGCATCTTCCGCATCAATGCCCAGCAGTGAGTTCTGGCCGTTTTCGTACCCACTCTTCTTTTTCCTTTTCCCGTCTGATAGGCTATGATGTATCCCGAGGCACAATTTCCGTGGAATAATAGCAGACTGTTTTACATGGTCCACATCTATCAATAAGAAAAGAAATTTCAGCCCAAACCGGAGGGTACATCAATTCAAGCATGACCTGTTGCTTGTTTTTTGTAGCATATCATGTCATGAAACTTTGTTCTAGAGGATGAGAAGGAGGGGCATGTAAAGGTCCAATGCGCCTTTTTGAATGTAATCGTTTTAATGGGGCTCTTTGCCTTCTGCTGTAGAACTTGTTGACTCACGGTCTGAAATTTATACGGCAGTGACGTTCTTCTATTAACCTGTGCATTTTAAAAGGTGGATTATCACAGATATTATAGTATCTGAAATGATTTGGAAAGCACCAAATTTTATGTTATTAGTCCCATTAACAAGTTGCGGCCAGAAAGGCTATCCTTCCAAATTTGGCAGGTGATAGCGCAATTCATGGGTTTAATCAATTCTTTTTTTAACAATGTCCTGAAATCTCTGAATCAATAATGGCTTCTCCTGCAAAAAAGAGCCGTTTGGATTGACGTATACGCTTCCCCTTTGTTGGAAATAAGTGCTCACTTTGGAGCTGGCAAGTGTTCAAATCTTTTGCCCAACCAAGTGAATCGAGTTGTAATTGTTTGGCTTGGTGTGTTGTTGCATTAATGTGTGAGACTTGCTCTGCCAAGTTAATTAAGTTTTAGCTGTTTGGCTTACAATGTTGTTAATTGATCTGTGACAGCCCTAAAGATGAAGGCATGCTCTAAGAAATTACAACTCAATAGCAAGCAGATCATCACTAGCCAAGGAAATATTAGACGAGACTGGAGTCTGCTTTAACGCTCACACTTCTGAAAGGATCATTTGGTTGTGTAAGGAGTAACTCCGAAGGTGCAGCGAGTGAACTCCCATTATTGAAACAAACCTCAGTCTGGTTTGCACGGCTCCTAACTTGCTGCTTTGACACAACCTAAGACAGTCTGTCAATTGATCATGCCTAGTGGTTCAGTGCTGACACTTGATCTTGCCAAGGTCTCTCTCTCTCTCTCTCTCTCTTTCTGTTTTTTGGAATGTCGAAATGGCACTTCAATGCACGTTCCCGGCAATGCGGGCAGCATGGGCAGCAGCACCATTTGCATTATTCTTTACAAAATCAACCAACCTGACCCTAAGATTACGTACATCAACTTTGCACTTATATGATTATGAACCAAAAACAAGCTAAACCTTATTGGTGGGGTCATTGCCACCTTTTTGGAGTGTCTGTTATAAAACTGTCATTCATGTCACCCTGTTTAAATATATGCAATCTAAAGAAAAATCCCTATTAAATCATGGTGTTTCTTGGTGCCTTCCCTCTTTTTGTTTCCTTCATATTTTTAACTATATTAATTGCTATGACAGCGTCAAATCATATGCCATATCATCCAAACTAGTTACCAAATTATTTACTTCATGAATCATCATCCTTTCATATGGCAGTATGAGAGATGCAATTAACATTGACAAGCACATTAGCCTATTGTGCAGGGGGTAGACTTGTATAAGTCATCAAAATGTATTAAGAGGCCATTCTTATCTTTACAATCTACACCGAGTTGTAAATGCAATTTCAACTCCTATTGATGCTAGTTTTACTCGTTAAAGAGGTGTTTGGTTTGCAACTGAAATTATAATGGAAATGAAAATCGAAATGGATTGGAATCAAAATCGGAATGGCCAAATCCTCTGAGATTTTTGGTTCGTGATCGGAATCGAAATCGAAATCGGAATTGGAATGAAAGTTTGAATCCATAGAGAAGAGTAAGGATTGAGTTTTATATAGATTGAGCCATTTTTATTCCACTCCGAAATCAAAATCGGAATAGAACTCTCCTCAACCAAACGGTTGGAATGGGAGTCATCTATTCCGATTCCGATTTCAGATCCTCACTCCCTCCAATCAAACACCCTCTAAAAGTATTAGTTATGTTTAATAACCTCTGCTGAGTCCTCCATTGAGTTCTCAAAGCAATTAAAAGGCTTCCAATAAGACTTTAAATGGATTGGATTGACTTGCTTTTGATTTAGATCCAAAATCAATCCGATCTTGAAGTTACTTGGATGAGGTTTGTATTTAAAAATATGACTTGCCCTTTTTTTATTAAAAAAAAATATTTGACTTGCCTTGGTATGGATTTGGATCACTGAATTTTCCATCCAAACCCTAACTAAACCCAAACCAGTCCAAATTAATATAACGTATTCTTCAAATCCTTTTTGAATATCTGTTGTAGTTTCACAATATAGCTTATGAGTAATTTATTTATTGCTTTTAAGAGTTATCAATGAAATTTCTTACATATAATGTGTTTTTGATCATGTTGTTTCATATTATTTTGTTACACATTATGCTTGTAATATAATTAAGTAACAAATTAAATTTATTATTATGATTGGATTTGTGTGCATGATTGAACTAGAAATTCATATAAATTGATAATTACTCGTAAATCTGGCCCAATCAAACTCAAAGAAACTTGGATTGGGTCCGGATTCAATTTTTTAACTTCATTTAAATATGAATTAAATTGGAATCCTAGCCTCCAATTCTTTTTGGTGCTCTTTTTTGCAATTATGAACCACTCATGTTAAAATCCACCATTCGTTCTACGTGTAAAAACAATACATCTTTGTCGTGTACACTCTCACTCCTATTAAGCATAATGAACTCGGGAAGATTGGCTTTATTTATTATTTTCTTTCAACGAAAAAAAATAATAAATACTAATAATAATTTGTTATCATGAACGAAGAACTCAAAGGGGCAAATTGACTCCAACTTTTTGACCTTCCATTTTCCAATCCGAGGCAAACTCCTTCACCAAATAATAAATCCTAGGCAAACTAGGAAAATAAAAGCAATAGAACTTAGGAAAAAAGAAAGAAATTTTTTTAAAAAAAAAAACACGGAAAGGGAAGCATAATAAAAAATTGAAAACAAAGGGCCGATAGGGAGAAGGGGGGAAACGAGAGAGAGAGAGAGAGAGCGAAAGAATTCTTTCCAAGCTCTTTAGCGATCGGGGGAGCGAGAGCGACGGAAGGAGAGCTCAATCCCATCCTACAGCCCCTTGCGAGCGAGCAAGAGAGACGTAGTAGTCAAGAGAGACCGAGGAGAGCCCGAAGCAAAGCAGAAGCAAAGACGAGAAACAGAGACACAGAATTCGAGCGAGCTCTCTCTGCGCGCTCGGTGATGCGCTTCGAATCCCCGACTCTTTTCCCACTTCGAGCTCCCAAAGGTCAGCTTCAGCCTTCCCTCCTCCCCCTCTCTTCACAAAGATTAGGTCTTTCCCTGCCGTCCGCCTCTTTTCCTTCTTCTCTCCCGCTTTGATTCCTCCAATCCCGCCCTCCGACCGCGGGCCCCCCGCGATCCGACCCGTTCGAGCGGATTCCCCTATTGCGGAGCACGGAGTCGATCTTTGGAAGCTACCCGACGAGCAATTCGTCACTAAAGACAGAGCTTTTTCAAGCTCCCAGCCGCCAAATTGGGTGCTCCTCTAGCTGGCTCCCGTTCCCGTTAGGGTTGCGATCCACCGGATCGGAATTCAGGTTTGCGGCCAGGGTTTTTGGAGGAGTTCGAGCTGGTGATCTTTGTTCTTGGGCGTGGACCTCTCTGTCCGGGCTTACCCTAGGGTTTTATACCCCAAAGGCGAGATTTTTGCCCGCATTGTTTTGGTCGAGCAGTAGGGAATTGGCTTTGGCGCATGTAGTTTGTAAACGGTGGAGAAAAACCCTAACTTCGAATTAACAGAGAGGATAGAGAGAACCAGAGGAGAACCCTAATTCTGTTGATCTGGTGAATTATATGGCTGTCCTGCATTGAAAGATGCCGCCAGTGTCGATGCCACCTGCCGTCCGGATCAATCTCGGCGACCTCAAGTCCCAGATAGCCAAGAAGCTCGGTCCTGAGCGAGCCCAGCGGTATTTTGGTTACCTGAATCAGTTGTTGGCCCGGAAGCTGAGCAAGCCGGAGTTCAACAAGTTCTGCCTTTTGATCCTTGGGCGGGAGAACATCCCATTGCACAACCAGCTCATCCGCTCCATACTTAAGAATGCCATTCATGCCAAGACCCCGCCTCCATTGGCTCATGACAAGGCTCCCCTGAAGCCCATTGGAAGTACAGGGAAAAAATCCCCTCAAGGAGATGACAGAATTAATCCGGCACCTGCTGCATCAACTCCGTTGCCGGCTATTTGGTCCAATGGGGACATCTTGCCACCTTCGCCTCGCAAAGTCCGGTCTGGCATTCGAGACCGGAGGATCAAAGACCGCCCGCGCCCTCTTGGACCAAATCACCTATCTTTAGTACACTCTGATGAAGATATTGTCAGGGAGAATTGCATTTTGGGTCCTTGTGATTTGAAGAGACCTGTGCAGCATCATCAAGGTGGGCCTGCAGAGCAGCCGGCAAAGAGATGTCGGATGGAGAATTTGTCACCACATGATCGGGCCTCTGTACATAGCAAGGATCTGGTTGAAGATGGGGAAGAGGTGGAACAGAATAATGATTTGAACTCGAAGAGAGGTCCTCTTCAGGCTCCACTTGGGATACCATTCTGTCCTGCTAGTGTTGGTGGGGCGCAGAGATCTCTGCCTTTGGTAACTAGCACTAGCACTGGTAGCTTTAGTAGCAACTATGATGAGGGTGAGCTATGTCATACTGAGGCTTTGAAGAAATGGATGGAAAAAATAGCAGAGTCACAGGGCTTGGGAGGGGTGACAATGGAATGTGCTAATTTATTGAATAATGGGCTAGATGCTTACTTGAAGAACCTGATTAGGTCATGTGTTGATCTAGTAGGAGCAAGGGCAGGACGCGAACCAATAAAGCATCCGGCCTACAAGCAAAAGCAGCCTGTAGGGAAGCCTATCAATGGTTTTTGGCCGGGAAAGCAGTTGCATGTACAGGGTAGTGGCGGGTCTTCAGAGGGTACACGTGATCTGAGAAAGTTGTGTCCAATATCTCTACAGGATTTTAGGGTGGCAATGGAACTAAATCCACCGCAGCTTGGTGAAGACTGGCCATTGCTACTTGAGAAAATATGCCTCCGCTCATTTGAAGAATAAGGCAGATCTATATCAAGCTTTCTGGATCTATGAAATTGTTGCTGGATGGATCTCTAACAGCCTCAAGGGGTGGCCTTTGGGCAAGTTTGGACAGAACTAAACTCAGATTAGCGGCTCTCTTCTCTGGTAGAAAATCATCAGAGGTTAGAGTGAAAATTTTCTGTAAAGTCATGGGCCTTCTCGAAGATTGCAGTCCTTAAATCAGTCCATCTGAAGGAAAGTTTTTTTAAAAAATTCCCCTGTTTGGTGCATTTGCTGTATGTGTTAGCATCCGTGAGGGGGGATATCTTCCACCACAACCAGAAATCCCAAGATTTTACATAATTTACATCAAATGTGGAGGAAATCAGTTTTGCAGGAATATTGATTAGTAATTTGGTATAGGTTCAATCATGTTATGTAGGTCTTGCGGGGTCTTGGTGTATGTATTATTAATTGCATAAATTGCTTCATCAGTTTTAATAGTGATCTTACCATTTCATGAATTGTTTCAGAAGATTAAATTTGAATTACCTCAGCAAGTGATACATAAGGAATCAAGTATGTGAAAGAATGCTGTGTATCTCCTCTGCTACCAATTTTATATGCCTTATTTCTTGCATTCTTCTAGGCTCTTAGTTGACATATTTCTCTAGTATCATGTTGAGGTATTTTGGATGTGTAGCATCTTTGAGAAAATATGATTTCTTGAATAAAACAACTCACTGTTTCATATTTTGACATCCTCTTTGCTGATTTCTACTATGCAGTGAGAATCACAACATGCTGATTGGGTTTGTGTTATCATGTTTTTGTGGAGACTTTTTGTTTGTCATAGAATTTTCAAATTTTGAGAGCATTTAAAGAACTTATAAAGTTCCTCGAGGTGGCAACTGAAGTGCCTTATGAAGAGCAGGCATGTAGAAAATACAGTGGTATCATCCACTTAGGTTAGAGATATTATGTACCATACATGCTTGTGCCAGTTCTACATTGACTGTGCCCTACAATTCTGAATTTTGTTACGGAGACACGAAATGCTATGCAGCGGTGTGCTACTTCAAAGAGACAATGATACACAAGAAAAAAAGAGGAATGAACATTATCTTAAATGGCTAAGGCTGCATTTGGATGGACTGGAAAATAATGATATTTCATGGTTTTTGAAATTACTCATCTTGATGTTGTAGTATGAGGTGTTTGGTTGTGTGATGAAATCTCAAAATTGCCCTAAAATCACAACATTGAAAATATCTAACTTTCATATTTGTGTTTTTCTCTCTTAGCGGTGGTTTGAACTACTCTCTGACAACCAAACACTTCCCACAAGACCTGAAATTCTAAAATTTAAAAATTATAAATTCATGAAAGAAATCATTATTTTTAGATTACAACATCCAAATGCAGTCATAATAATGATGACAAAACATGTTCTGAATAGTCAATCCCCTTCTCTGGCTTGTCATCGAGAACATGCATGATTGTGTTGACATTAAAATAGATAATTTGTAAAACCGCCCATGTACTAATTTGACTGCCTAACTTCAGACGTAGCCATGCAATGTCATATTAACTATGTATATCATCCAAGTTAGATTGTATACTTATTAGTTTAGGTTATTATTGGTACATATCTGTACAATCAAAACCTAAAAAGATACTCTAACCATAACTACTTTCTTGATAAAGACTAACAATATCTTTCACTTGATTGGGTGAACAACAATATGCAAGGTGCAGAAAACCTGTCAAAGATACTCTAATCATCAGAGCTAGGTAGAGTATGCCTTTTCCATTGTAGAACTCATATATGATATTTTTCTCCAAAAAAAAACTCATATTATATATGAACAGTCAAAATAAAATGGAATAATTTATTAATCTTAATGTATATTAGAAAATGCATGAGATTTAGTTTTATTAAGAATGTATATACACACAGAAATATGTATATATATGCAGACATATACAGACAAAGATGCATATACACACATATACATGTACATGCACACATACATATATATGAACCAAGGTCAGAAATAGATTTAAGGAACAATATCTTCATTTTTCCCTTTATGTACTATTTATTGGAAATTTTAATTGTTTTTAGGGTCAGGAATAACATTGGGGAATGAACTTTCCATATTGCTATGCTTAGCATATCATATATCAAATCATGAAATAATATGGAGCAGTTTTGTGAGTCTATAATTCATAGTATTGGTTTCTTTTGTTTTTTACATAAACCATTTTTTTCATAGTAGATTGATTATGCATCTTATTGTATAAACTATAAATATATTAGACCTAAACATCTCAGACTGATAACCTGCTATATAAGAATTTAATGTTTCAAACCTCAAACAACAAACCTTATCCCATATGCACTGGGTTGGCTTAAGATTGAGTTGATCCATTAGAGATTGAGAAAAATTTCAAAACTAACTTTCAGAAGGGAAAAAAGGTGCTGAACTTTTGCCAGGGCATCCTTTGACAAGTGTAGGGCCTGTCATGAAATCTAAAGTGCATTTCGGTAGGCTTGGATGTTCATCATCACGTGTAGTTTAATATGATGCAATCAAGAGAAAAAATTTCTCCACATCTCCTAGACTTGGAAAGAGTCCAGAAGATGGAAGAGGGAAAGGATCAATAGTGGAACTTGCGTTCATATTAATAAGTCAAAAATTATTGGCCAAAATTCCAACTTCCTAGTAGGAATGCAGTTTAGGTAATATTAGTGTTTGTGCATACAAAATGCTGGTGGTTTATACATACTTTTTTTTGATATGTATATTGTGTATTTGATTCGATGTATTGGTGTATGTATATCTGCATGTCTATGTATATATGTGTCTTTCTTTCTATGTATGTTAATATATAAAATTACAAGCAGACACAAACATGGGAAGATTGATAGATGCTGACATATGTATATGCATATGTATTAATGAATATTTGATACATTATATACATTGTATGTTCATGCATGTATGCATCTGAGTATGTATGTATGCTTGTATACTTAATGACCTCCATACAGATCTTTTCAAACAACTTAAAAGGTGGCTTCCTTGTTCAGAGCATATTTCCAAGCTTAGATGGTTTATGTTTTCGGCAAGGTTTGTGGAGTTAGCTTTATTTTTGTTTTCTTTTAGATCAAACG
The DNA here is from genome assembly GCF_000442705.2 of Elaeis guineensis. Classification (NCBI taxonomy): domain Eukaryota; kingdom Viridiplantae; phylum Streptophyta; class Magnoliopsida; order Arecales; family Arecaceae; genus Elaeis; species Elaeis guineensis. The sequence goes on along the minus strand of NC_026000.2, from coordinate 8,905,127 downwards.
AGTTCTGCTTTCAGCAGCTTCAGTGATTTTGGTGGTTTAGGCAGTTTTGGCTCCAGTTTTGGTCTTTTTATCTGAAAAAAATTAGAAAATGTAAAGAGGCAATTAAGATTAGGAAAAATAGATAAATGAACAAAATAATCAATGATAACATTTAAAATATATTATGTTGTTTGGACATTTGGAGGTATCATATCGAGGTTGTCGCACTATGGCAATCATTTTTTTCCCTGGAAAATACAAGGTTGACATGTTTGGATGCAATATGTCTTTTTCATGGTTGATGGCTATATGAGAAATGAAATCAAAATGTCTATGATGTATGAGCTCTAGAATAGTTGACTTTTTGAAATAAAAGAGAATTCTTTAAATGTCTTGAGAGCCTAATGTTGCAAGACTTCCAAATCTTCTAAAAACCTGCAAGTTCAATCTAAAGAAAGTGCTACCTAATTTTTGGAAAAACAAAACAATCACAAAATATTAGCATAAATAGCCTATATATGCAATAGTGTGGTCTTATAAGTTAAACTCTGAGACCAACCCTATTTTTGGATCAGTTCTAGCTGAAATCAAAACATTCCGGTTTCGACTTTGGAGCATGGGGTGAAACTTCAAATCATACTTGGTAGGGTTTGCATTATTCTTTTTCTTACATTTATTTTAATTTATTCTCCTAATTGGTTGTCAATTTGCTCTTGATCTATTGCTGAATGAGTTAATAAAGTATGAAAATCAAAAGTAAAAAAAAAAAGAAACTCAACACAAAAGAAGATATCCCTTCTTGTCTTTTAATTTTATTATTTACTTTGCTATAAAGATCTCCTTCTGTCGGTACCAATCTTAATAAGTTATTTAGAAACTCTCGCAAGACAAAATTATGTTACAATATAGTCTATTGTGCACAAGTGGCAATGTGTTGCAGATGTTGAACTGTTGTTTATATGGAAAAAAGGATAAAGCATATAATAATCATAATAAATAATCATAGAGGTACACTGCTGATACGTACATGTATATTTTTTATAATTTCTCAGTGAAAGTGGCCTTTATGATGCTATATGGCATTGTCAGTTCTAGTGAAGTCTGTAAAAGATTTTAATCCAAACTCGATAAAGCAATTAAATTCAAGTTCATATACATCTAGTACTCATTTCTCTTTTTATGTTTGATTGGATTTTAAGCCATTGTCAAATAACAAGTGGCTCTTCAGTAGATCTTCTAGAATTATTGTGTTCCTTGATCATTTTTCTGCTACATCTTCAATATTTTACTTAAGCATTACTGTCAAAACTTTGTGATGAGGGTATATTTACATTCATAAAGAGGAGGTTCACACGTTGTCCTTAGGATTTGATGTTGCTTCAACTGAATAGGATTTCAAAATTTGATTATCATTAATTTAGTGCATTCTATCTTAAGTTAATGCATTATTATGATAATACCAAGTTTATGGGCTATACAGATGCAGAATATTCGTCAATACATAAGTAATGCATACTCATACATATACACAGATTATAAAGTAGATGCATGTATGTACATGTGTACCTGCACGGTACATACACTTTCATATGGAGAAAGCAAGTTACATAATTTGAATCCTTATGTAGAGTAAAATGTATGTGTTGAATGCAAACAAACTTTTCGAGGCAAAATCTTGATGATTTTAAGGCTTGCCTAACTCAATTTATATCCATAATAGGATTTTCAGACTGATGCTACCTTAATAAGGACCCTCTGACCATCATATAAACATATAAGTTATGATGCAGAATCATCATAATATGAAAAATAAAATCCTACCATTAGTATATGACTAGAATATGAAAAAGAATCTGTTCGGTCAGAACAATGCTTCTTCAGTGGTAGGTTGGTATGGAGGAACTATGTGAATATCTGTTCTCTTGGATACCTGTTGAGATATACCCATATCCAAACTCAGCACAATCAGGAAGGCACATCTGATTATTCTGTTAGGATCATGTTTCTGGGTGTTGTTTAGAGCCTCGATGCTACTAGCTGGATATTGCATAAAGGAAATTTTGTTGCTTTCTCACAAATGGATCAGAAAAGTATACGAGTTTTCAATAAAGACCAGGATATTGATATTAAGTACATCAAAGATTGGCACAGTAGGTTAATGAGCTTGCTGAAAATGGATCTTGGTGGAACAATCATGTTATTCCATATTTACCGCTGATTGAACAAGTATTCCGATCTGGTGATTCTACCAGTTGGGAAGCTTTCTTGTACTGCAGCTCTGTTCTTATGCTAAAACTTTTTCATTTATTTTACAGAGTGAAATTTTTGCTGCTAAGTTTTGCATCTCCTATGGTTTGCTACTAACTTCTAGTTGCAATGTAAAAGCACCCTAAGCTTCCTATCTTATGCGACACATGCCTTTTTTTCTGGGAGTTGAAACTCAAGGAGGAATGAACTTATTTTGTTAATATGATCGAATGCTTCTTGGAGGAGAAGAATCAATGCCAGATTCTTGATGTTACTTGTGCAATCAGAGGCTTGCTGATACATATCATAGACTATATATCCTTAGCATAGGATTTGTTGAAATATGTAGTAATTGGTTGTGATCATCCATGATGTAGTCTTTCACTTCTTTGGACCGGACACAGGGCAGGACCGCCTGATGATTGTGGGAAAATATTTGTAATTAATAAGATAATGTTCTATTGAAATTGTATATGTATCTTCTCTTTCTAACTAAAATATAAGAGACTGGAACCTTGTTCAATGCCTGAGAAGTTGTATTCAATTCTATCTAAAAGAAAAGAAACATTGTGTTCAATTGAGAGGACTGCTAGCCATATTTTGATGGGAAAAGAAATGTGAAAGAAAAATTTCCTGTTTCTGTTCTTTGCCATATGACTGTTAGGTATGTTTCTTCAAAGGCTGTTCTGATTTGCTGCATGGACGAGGGGATGTAAGAAGATCTTTAGTGTCACATTTTTCTAGTGGCAATTGTTTGCTCTTTTGTATTTTTTGCTCTGTTGGGAAAAGAAACAGCTGAACCTTCTTTCTTCGAAGGCTTTCTCCCTCTTTGATGTTCGGTTCTTTTTCCTAGGATTGTTAGCTTTTATTTGTCTCTGAATTATGACTTATATGGGGGCAATGCATATCCATATGGAAGGATATAATCCAATATAAGTTAATGATCCTGAGTATGGAGGAATCCTGATACGTAAAAGATTGCTGCATAACGTACAACCTCATCAGCCAGGTTGGTAGTTGTAGTAATAATAATTAAAATAATTTTAATCAATATTTTTTTTATTAACGCACCAAAGTATTATTTAATTTAAATAAAATTTTAAGATATAAATTTTAGTTATGGCTAATATAGTCTTTGGTAGAAGGTATCATATTTATTTCTTTCGACTGATATTAGGAACTAATGGTCTAACTAATCTAGAAATAACTTTGATGTTGGGCTTTTATCCTAGGAGCAATTAATATGTAAAAATTATTCAAATTACTACCCAAAAAAAAAAAAAAAATAGATGATGGTATGTAATATCCCGAGCATGATATTAATTTTTGGAATCCAACATCTTCTTTATTCTTCTATTATTTTTTTTATCTGAATATAGTTTTAACATCATTGTAGAGATCTGAAAATAAAATAAATATAAAAAATTTAAAAGTTGCATCGTTGTGTAGATCTAATTAGGATCTAAGATATCATTAATCATATCAAAATATAAAATTTTGACATGAATTTTTTATATTTTTTTAATTTTACTATTTAAAAAGAAATATAGAAGAGGAAAATACCCACCTCAAGCTCCTTCCATGATTTGTGGCAACTCTTTTGTTAATCCATGTGGGAGTAGGACAGTCTCCCCCACCCAACCTTGTTCCATCGTCGTCATATTAGCATGACTAATAAGGGTATGACACACCAGACCTCACTTTGATACCACTTGTCATGTACTCATAGCCCATAAGCTTAAACTATTGGGAAGAGGATCGGCCCAAGCTAATAAACCTACGTGACATCCGTTTTATGAGTTGATATCGGACTGTGATACAATCCGATATCCATTTTCCACTCAAACGCTAGTTTCCCTCCTTTATTTTTAAAAACATGGATGATAGGCTTTGATTTTTCATATGAACCATTCAATCAGTTTGATAAAATCCTAAAACTACGCCTATGAACAGAGCACCGCAAGTAGCTTTATGATTCTGAGCTAGGGGTTTTCTTAACGAGTAATTTGGAACGCCTGTAACAATTTGTCCATCCAAAACATGGCATCAAATGACTACAAGAAATTGCAGACAAAGTCATGAACTCTTGCAGCAGACTGTTGGGAGCCTACACAGATTTCTTTGCTAATTTGATGGCATGATCATATTTTCATTGTTTCACACATTTTCTCCTATGGTGTAAGGTGCTGGCTTCCCCTTATGAAACTATAAGCACCTAAAAAGCCTTCCCAATTTGCAGGACATCGGACTAGTGATGCATAACAGAAACATGAAAGAAAGTCATTCATGTGCTTGTTTTAATTTTGCTTGAAGTTAAAATCCCAGTGATTGACATGGTTATTCAGGATACATCACCACCCACAAAAGACCTGCCCCTCAGCCAACCATTTTATAAGTTTAATGATGGAAAACAGAACAAATCAAATAGGAGCATGAAGCCCATATAAGAAGATTTCCTGTTGACAGCATTTTTCCTTCCTTAAATAAAACACAGTTTTTTGTTCACAATTGGGACAAGAATAATAATTTGGAGAAGGCCCCACTATTTGTATACATTATTCCATAAAAACATGAAAGATGATGTTATTTACAAAGACAGGAGAGAGCTGCGAACAGGTAAGTTCAGATACCCTTGTCATAGTGGTTAAGCTACAAGGGTTTCAGGAGACTGGACATGCAGAGGCTTTGCAGATTGGGCACCAGTTCTTCTGTCGAAGCCACTGATGGATGCAGGTTACATGGTAACGATGCTCGCATGCCAACTTGCCCACCTCATCTCCGACAACATACTCTTCCTGAAAAAGAAAGTGAAAGAAAACAGAAGACAAAGAAGAAAACATTAGTCATGTCACCTCATAAGAGAACCATATCAAGTCTATTTTAGGAGCAATTAGCCCATGTGTTGCAGCAATATTGGCCATCATGAGCACCAGCTGCGGCAACCAGCCTTGGAATTACACATGGACGCATGGGCATCAAACAGAGATCTGATGGTGAGGACTCCATCATCGCCATGTCATGCAGTAATACACCACATGCTATTCATACAGAGTTGATTTTCTATTATGTATTATTGATCACTTTGGAAAGGAAACTACTGAAATTTTCCCCTTTGAACAAACAAACTCAACAAGCACAGGTTTTGGGTCCAACGGCTGTAGTCACTGCACCAGCTAAAGGCTTCCTGATATGCAAACAAAGAAGCACCATATCTAACAAGTCAAACTAGCACATAGTAATGCAAATATTGCACTTGTATATACACATAGATGCATATTGGAAAAGCCAATTCCTGCATTTATAATAAACATGACTAGAAGAGGCATGATAGAAGAGTAAATGGCTTGCTCATGGGATAAAGCAAAATGGAAAAGAACAGTTTGCAGAGTAATTTACCATGAAGTGCATTCCATATCAGATGAAGGTACAAATTGGAAATGCAATATGATACAGATTTTTTTCTAACAAGTTCTGCAAAGTGGAGAACAGTTTACCTGGCAAATGCTGCATTTGATATCCTCCTCATAGCCAGTGAACCCTGAGACTAGAGAAGCAGGCATATATATGCTTCTTTTAAGGCATTTTGATAATGCTTCTTCTGTGAGGGCTGTACTGACAGTGCCCATTTTCTCCCCCAGGGCTAACAATTCCTGCTCGTGAAAACATATTTTCTTGGATAAGTTAATGAAATCCTACAAACAATAAATATTCTTAAAAGCTGAATTTTGAATAGATAAATAACCTCCCAAAAAATTATGAAAAAAATAAACAGTGACATATTTGAGACCATGGCTATCTTAATCAGTTAGAAATATGTTATCGAATTTCCACTTTATATAAACTATGGAGAAAGTCATGGTGATCTATGATCAACTGAAGATGGGGCAAAAAAAAATAAGGGTCGCAACAGAGGGATAGCTTAATAGTCAGCAATCTTCAAAAGGTTGGAGACCGTTTCCTACGATTTGAATCAAATTGGTGTCATATACATTGTGGTAATTTTGTGAGTACCCACAGTAGAGATGATATTACAGATGCAATTAGAATGCTGTTCATTTATTAGTTGATATTTCTGGTAGGGTCAGAAGCAGTTCCTGTTCTTCTTTAACCAGAAGTATGTTAATTTTATTACTTTGAACTGCAGGAAAGAAAATAAACAGGATGGAGGGCTAAGGTACCAAAACTTGATGAAGATATATATGCAACCACTCAGTCTATGAAAATGTACTCAATTAAATGATAGAATGAACCTCATATGACATATTATCGATGTCCATCCTCATGTCTCTGTGTTGATCATGAAAGTTCAGGCCATCCAAAAACAAATTCATCCCTAGCACCAATAGTTGCTGCAAGAAATATCGCAATCTTGTTATTGACACCGTGACTTTAAACACATGCTTCATCCCCACAGTCAGGGATTGACTTTAAAAATTCATTTTTTTGCCAATCCCTTGCTGGCTTTATGAAATAGTCTTTGTCATTTATAGGTTAATAAAATAAACAGTGGAAAAAAGAGATTAAAAACCTCAGAAGTTAATTCCTCATCCTGTTCAATCCTCTCCAGTGGCAATAAAACCTGCACATCAGAAAGCAGCGCTTTCATTTTCAAATGCCTGGTTCAACGAGTAAGTTCGTTACACAATTAGCATTATGATATGTCAAAAATAAGAAAATATAATTTTAGTTACAAGAACCATTAACAGCTTAAATGAAAGAACATGATCGTCATTACATTACTAATTTCTGATCCTTGTAAATTTCTATTTTCGTACTGGATTTAGGCATCAAAATTCAACCAACATATTGGCCAAATTTTATGAGAGTTTACAATTTTGAGAGGAGAAGATATGAGTACCTCTGCATTTCCTTCCAGGTTAAAGTGCTGGTAGCCATTTCCGTCTCCCATAGGGACATTGAACGTTTGTGCGCTGCTATCTCCAGGTTGAGCAATGGGACTACTTTGACCAGTACAATGGCTAGATCCATGTCTTCCATACATATCGTGGCAAATCAGAGGCACTTCAATGAAAGATGATCTTGATGAACTTTCAGGAACAGCTAAAGATGCAGAAAAATGGGTCTGAGGCATTTGAGCAATTGCTACAGCCTCAGGTGCTGAAAAAGAGTAATCTCTTTCTTCTGATAACCTTGTTCTAGTCACCCCACTAGGAGCCCGGCGTGAGCGTGTTCTTACCGAGATTGCACCAGTCCTGCTTAAAGCTTGTTGAGGCATCGAATGCCCTGGAAGAGAGAGGCCACAGACAGAAGAACCTCTGTTTGAAGAACCCAAATTTGCTCCACTTAAGGATGCACCCTTGCTTTGGCCTCTTGCTGACAAATTCCCTGCATTTGCAGATCTCTTTTTTAGTGTGCTAACCCTTCTGTTAACACTAGAATCGGAGGAAGAACAACCTGATGGAACAATATCTGATGGTGTGGACCGAAGATGTTTGAGATTGTACTTCTTTGACTCAAGTCCCCCACCTCTCGAAGCATGTTTAGCAGGCTGGCTGGTGTTTCTGAATGTCAAAGAATTCCTAGTGGAGGAACTTGAAGAGGTTCCCTGATCACCATATCTGCATTGTTGGCGGACTTGATTACATGCTCTTGAACTCAATCTAGTGCTGCAGCCTCCCAGTGCTTCAGCTGCATTTCCAGAAAACCCTTGAAGATTTACAGGTCCAAATTCATCAGGATCAGAAAATACAGTCTGATTGCCTCTAGTTATGTGAATGGATTCAGAATCTTCTGGCTCGCCCTGTCTGCTATGATATTCCAAGTCGTCTGCCTCCCATCTTCTGCCTTCGCAGTCCAAATCTTCAGTCTCCCTCTGCCTATTACGGGTCTCTGCAATATCTCTCCCTTGCAAAGATGTTTGTCTCCGTCGCTCTTGATGGGTCTTTCTAAGGTCACAGGCATGAAATGATGTAGTAGAGCTTCCAGTAATCGTCTTGCTGTTCATAGAGTGAAAAGAACCCCTCGAATATTTGACCTTTTCTGCTTTGCCAGTTTGGATACCATTCATGGAGTAAAGCCTAGTGCTGCATCCTAATCGATTACAATACTTGATGCTTCCATCCTCAAAGTTCTGTTCTCTAAAAGCAAGGCTAGAGCCTCCTCTAGAAAAAACAAGCCCCATGGCAGTTTTCCTACCCATGTAACCATCCATTTCGGGATGCAAATGTCTGTGAGAAAGATGCCACCTTCAACCTAAAGATACAGGGCTCCTTCAGTTCTGCAACAAATAACTTGAAATGAACAATTATTTACATCAGGAATGCAATCGCTTTACACACATTGATGGGAAAAGAAAAGACGGGCCCACAATATCAGGTGTAAATAGGATGTTGAATGAGAAAAGTAAATTGTGAGCTACAGACCACAGACGTCAAGAAGGCAACACAAAGGTAAAGCCTAGAATCAACGAGAAGGTCCAAGGAAACTTAGATGCAAAGTCAACAGACCAAGAGCACTGAGAATTGAGGTTTATTTCTGCAACAGAGTTGGAAAAAAAAAAGTAAGAGAATGATATTGATGAACTAATTGCTATAGCCGCACTATTATTATCTTTTGTAAATGAGAAATGCAGTACCTAAAAATGAAAAAATCTGCATTCTTCACTGCTAAAATAATTAAGCTAAGCATGAATATAGTATCAGCCCTACAAGACTTTGACTCTTTGTTCCATTATGCAGTCTGAGTAACAAGAACGCAGGCCACTTTCACATCCCTTCACCTTTTGAAAAAGCCATGGACCACCCACCAGATTGCACAATCTGATGTGATGCTAGTGTGGCAGAGGCAAAGTAGGAAATTTACCCCAAAGATTATCATCAACACCCTGTGAATCACACCAATCCCCTTGTGTTACATCAGACAGGTAATTGGCAGGCTGCCAGTGTGCACTCTGTAGCATTCTCTTAGAACGTAAACTGACTAGTAGGATTGGTAGCTAGCTAAAGTGAGCTACATTGTCACTAATCTAAGCATACAGTCAAGAGAAAACATTCGAGGAAAAAATTACAATTTTAACCACTAACTCAAATACACACCACTTGCTGATATTTATTATATAGATTGAAGATCCCTCAATTCCCTCAATGGATGAAACCATATGTGACAAAATATACTCCATCTTAAAAGATGCATGCTACATGAACAAATGTGCCTATCCAATGGAACCATGAAAGATATCCTTATAGCACAGAGAATGAATTCATTTACAGAAGCTTCTTTCAACACAGCAATTTCCATGATCTCATTCGTGTGGAGAAGATCAGCTCTAGCATGTTTCTGAGTCCATAACAAAAGTTTAATCTCAAAGCTTATAGATGGTAGCATATCTCCCCCAAATCGAGGCAGCTACTCTGCATCGCAAGATGCATAAAGACAGAGAAAATGAAACGCCAAAGGTAGACAGTAAAAAATTATCAATGAAGATGAATCATAGATAGCAGCAAATATAAAGGCCAATTGTCAGAGTTAGCTCACAGAAACTCATATCAAACATCCAATCTCTATCAAGCCATGTGCAGAGCAACCATACTGATACACAGATATAGGTGAGAGCATATAATAACCATCACTTACAGAACTCAATCCGAACATCAATAACGAATCCAGTAATAAGCCACCTATTGTATCAAGCCGGAAATAAGGAGATTGAAAACCATATCGAAAAGAAACTAAGAAAGAGAAGAAGAAGAAGAAAATAAAACTGAGCCTAGAAATTAACAGACCTAAGACAGAACCGATTTTGAACAACAAATAGCAAGAACAACCTCCAAATGACACGTTATTTCTAGCCAGGGATTGCTGCTAATTACGACGCAGATCAACATTAACAATCATAAACATAAAACAACACACAAATAATTAAAACTACAGCCTGGATATAGAGAAATAGATTACTGTACCACCCAACACATATCCAAATCCATTTATCCCTCGGAGGAAAAGCTATCCCTCTCAAGAGGGTACAAGATAGCCAAGAGAAGAGGGTGACTCTGAACTACTTATCCGTTCTAAAAAGGCCAAATTTCCAAATCTAGAAGAGCTTGGGAACCATTCCAAGTTCCAACCACTCCCAAAACCACACAGCATGACATGCAAGCAAAATGGAATTAAACAACAATATTTGTGGCGGAGAAAACGCTCAAAATCCTCAGAAATTCGGCATACCCATTCAAAAAGGAGGAAGAAAAATCGACACGTCACACCTAAAGACCGGACCTTTCGAATGCCAGACCCCAGAAAAAAAGCCGGAAAAAATGATCATTTTATTCTCTAACCTTAGAAGAGGGCCGAGTCCGAAGGGATCGTTCCAGAGGAGGGGAGGAACTCGAGCTTTAATACACGATCGCAGAAGGGTCCAATGGCGCGAGATGGAAAGCGGTCAAAACCGGAGGCCTCGCCTCCGAGACTGGATCCCAGCCATCGGATCCGACGAGAGGTGGGGCCACTCACGAAGGCAACAAGCCGAGCATCCACCAAAAAGGGGGCATTTTAATTCCCCAAAAGCCCCTTTAATTCCAGCCGCAGAAAAGAGGAATGAATTCCCCGCTCTCTTCTCCCACTCCTCCTTCGCCTTCTCCTTTTCCTCCCTTCTTCCGTCGATTTCGTCTCTGAAACCCTAAATTGATGCCAGGTTCGACGCAAAGGTCAAATTTTTAGGTCTCATTTCAGCTCCAAAGAAAGTAAATATTTCTTCTTGAAGGTAGAATTAAGGTTTTCTTTTTTTTTTTTTGACGATTTCTTCTTCCTTTCCCAATTCCAACCTGGGAAATGGCCGAGGGAAAAATATAAAAAAAAGCCAGATGGTATCGTCCTTCTTAAGCTTATTAGAAACATTCTTCTTTAGAATTTAATCCGAGGGGGAACCCTGGGGGCTCGGATCCCTATGATTTCTCTGTAGTTTTGTACTTATGTTTGTAACCAAACTTTTGTCCACCAAATTAAAGTTTAGGATGACGGGAGGTTCATGGAACATGAACCATGGTCTTTATTCTCTTTCTTCCTCCTCCGGCTAATGATGTGATGATATATAAGTAATCAATCAGCAATCACTTTAGCGTCTAAGTAATCAATATTAGGTTTGAAGGTCCACATGATCAATAGCGTGCTAAGTTGTTATTCCGCAAAGTTCAGAATAATGGTAGCTTAAACTTGTTACCATGTTCGTTGTGTTTTTTCCGTTTTCTTTATCTTTTAGTGGAGCCTCCATAAGGTCAAATTTGAAGTGTGATGACTTAATTCATACACATGCTGGGCAAATAATTAAGGATAACAATACTTAATCATTTAATCTATTTAACTTCAGTCCATCCATTGCAGGTTAGATTAGATTATCTGTTTGATATAATAGCTAGTTTCAAATCTGAATTTTTGATTCGTTTAATGAATAGATTATGTTCGAGTTAGCAAATTCGCAATCAGTGTATCTCATCCAAACCATACCTAGTCCAACCTAATATAATTGCTACCCTTAACAATAATGTTATACATATTAAAGTGTTGATACGTGCTAACAATATATGTTAGAATTATTTTGTGTTTTGCATTTGTTTTAAGTTTGTGCAACTTTTGCTTGTGAGAAGCAAATGCTGGTACATTACTTGGACTTGTGCAAGAATTTTTTTTTTTAAAAAGCTTTTACAACTGTCCAGACTTCACAGGTAGGACCATATTGCATCAAAGCAACCATAGCGTACTTCTAGCAAAGTCAAATACTGTCATTTTCTGTATTTAAATTTTTTTTGGGCTACTGATGGAGAATTTTTATGCATCTCAAAGAGATTTGAGTGGTAAAGGAGGAAAGTGTTGATATTTCACTGGTAATTTTTGTTTCCTACGGAGACGGTCCAAGAGTTTTCCATTAAATTTTTTTAGAAATAACACGAAAGTGAACAGGAAGGAAAGAAACCTAGAGAATTCAACTATTTCATGTGCAATCACTGTGATGGGAGTAATATACCCTTAACATCATGTACGCACGGTGCGTCATAAGAAAGATTAGTGATTAAATTGAGGTTTGATGGGTAGAATGGCTGGAAAGCAAGTCAGTACAGGGGCATTAAAAATTGATTTGCTTATGTTTTTGTTTCCAAAGGTCCAAGAAGAAAAACAAACTAGAATGAACAACTTGTTTGGCGAAAGCTTTTATTTTTTGAAATTATGTGTAAATTCTATAAAAAATTTCAGAAGCGAAAACCTATTCCTTTCAAAAGATAGTGAAAGCAAAAACAAAAAATAGCAGAAAATTTTATGGACATGCTATCATTTTTTTTTTCGTGATAAGATGATCATACTGATCTAATATGAGTATAATCCATAAAATCAAAAAATAAAAGATTCAAAGTTTATGGGCACGTCTCATCTCACCGTCAGATTCAATTTTCAATATGCTCAACAACAACGTAAGAAACGATATGCTATTCTCGACATTAACCTCTACACAGTATTTTACTGATTCATTGAGACGCAAAAACACCCTGCTATGTTGTGAACTGAAATATGCCACAAAACACCCTCCTAGTTCAAGTCAAAAAAAGACTTTTGTTGCGGGCATCAGCCTGTCTCCACTCCTATGGTGGACATCCTTATTGTCTCGACCCCTCACATGGCCTTCTGTTGTATTCTATTCCAGAATGTATCCACCCGAAGTTGACATTCTCATGGACTTCATCTTTTCCTTGGGACCATCATCGCTTAAAAGAGAAACATCAGTACTGCTGGTGCATTGAGCTTTCCTTTTGCTTTATATTCTGGTTGACGACTCCGCTTCTAAATGTGAAGGAGATCTCCTGGAAGAAGGAAGTGTTGCTTTTAGCATCATCACTTCATAGAGAATATGGATTTGCTGCCATTGCTGGAGGTGGGGATACCAATAATTCCTCACACGTGTGGCGGAATAAAAAATAATATAGAAAGTAATGGACAGATTTTATTGGGGAAACATGGGGGACAAAAGTATTACATAATTTAGGTGGTGGCCACTTTCATGCGTTAGAATTCCCTTTTTCTTTTTTTTTTTTCCACTTTCAAGATGGGGAGCCGGCCACCAACCATTTCACTGAAAGGATGAAACTATAAAAAAGGTGGGAACAAGATGAAATAGATAAATCATTACCCAAAATACTAATCCATGTTTATTGTTCAATTTCCTCGTAATCATATATCCACTCATATGAACATGAACGTTCTATTTGACTAGGCAGTGCTCGTCATCCAAAATCTTTCCACTTTTATCTTTTTAACTTGCTCAGAAATGAATCGTGCAAGAAGTTTTTTCTTACCTAGGTTTCACTAGAAATGAACTCCTCGTAGATGTCCTTTTCATGAGCTACAAAACGGAAGTAGCCCTCTCCAATATGCCTGAGCTCTATATAAAACTGACTTAGGATGTAAAACGATCCTAGGTTCTTGGTGCAACCATAAAAGCTGTGTTGAGTTATTGGCTCCAATTCGAATGTTCAGATTTTTTTTTTTTTTTGTTAAGGTAGAGATCTTATACTATATATTTCCTAACTAAATAAGGGTTGTAGTATTTTTTATTTAGTTAGAGATTTTATATCTTATATTTTCTAACTAAATAAAGATTATGATATTTTCTATTTAGTTGGAGATCTTATATCTCTATAAATAGAAAGATAAGGCTATAAGTTTATGTATGCATAGTATGTATAGAAGATTGCCGGAAAAGGATGCAAAGAGATTAGGGTTTGAGAGTTTTTTTCTTTGTATTTCAATTCTAAAATAGTACATCTTTATTCAATCATCCATAGACGTAGGCTCTAGCCGAACTATGTAAGTTTCTGTGTTCTCTTTGTATTTTTATTTTTGTGTACCTATTTGCTTGATCTACTTGTCTCCAAATAAATCTTCAACAAGCTACAGGCGGCTGGTGCCTTCTTGGGGAGAGCAATTTGATATGAATGCATGATAGCTGTTTCTGATATTATTTTCGTTCTACTTTCAGGAACTTTCAGAGTGTGGGAGCAAATTAAACTTGCTCGCTGAATTAATGTCCAAGGCACCCAATTGGATCTCGTGGTGTTGCGTTATTCTCCAGATGGACTCTCTTGTTCTTTCCCTGGGACTATGAGTTCCTCTCTGGACCACTACTTAATTTTGATGTCTCTGCACTGTTTTATTTGAGGTTGTTAGGCCACTGCTAAAGAATGCCAAAGGCCAAAGGCACTACGGATGTGACCTTTGGCAGCTGAAGGATTTTGATTGGTCTCCGTGCTTAGAATGGCTTCTGTCACTTCTTATCTTCTGTTAGAAGTAGGCTTTCGTTGGTGGTTTTGCATGTCATATTCTGTGTAGATGAGTAGGGTAGGTAAGTAATCTCCATTTGTTAGTCAAAATGTAGGAAACAATTGGCTTAGGTAGATGTGGCCTCCACCATCTAATGGGAACGTCCCTCCATTTCCTTTCATCTCACTACCCAAAATAATTGACCTAAAAAAATTAGGTTACGGTCAGTACTTCGTATTCGACGAGTGGGACAAAAGTATATTAGAAGTCCATGTTGGAATTTCTCAGAAACATATATAGATAAACAAATAAATAAAATCAAATATTTTAGAAAAGGGTGCAACAGGAGGACTTTTCAAAATATTATGCATTCTTCTACCATTCTTACTTAACCATGCTTACATACAAGGTTTTGATGGAATCTGGTTTTCTAGATTTTTCATAAAAATAGCATCATGTACGTCATCCAATATAGTGAACATATTTAAGAAAGAATTCATATAGGTGTCACTTACTTCTTGGAGCAGAGAGGATTGACATAATTTCGAAACGAAGTACTTTGTTAGTCTTGACATTTCTTGTCTTTGGTGATCGTGACCAAAGAATGGTGCTCTAAAACATCCCAGACAAGTGCAAGCGGAATCCAGAGACAGGATATTTCTAATTTTAGTTGTGTGAATCAGGACTAGTTTAGCCACTTGCATTGCTCATTTAATCACTTAAATAAAGCATAAGTCACCCTCGAATTAATATCCCACCACCAAGATGGATTTGAGGGACCACCTTATCGGCATCAAGGGTGTCCCACTTACCAAGCTTGATGTCACTTAAAAGTTGTTAAGCCTGCCCATCAGACCATTTGGTCCACTTAAATTGTTAACTGGGACCGGTAACTTCAATTATGAATGAGATTAGATAAGCTAATTCTTATTAGTGACATAGGCTTGCTATCTTGCTAAATTAGGACTCACTTAAAGAATTAACATGATTCTTTTATCCATTTCTACTTTCTTAAAGGATGCTTGGTAAATGGGAATTCATAAATCAGACCTCAAATAACTCATATAAGGCTGGATGGTTATGGTTATATATAGTTATGCCAACAACATTAGTGTGATATTTAGTTAAAGCTGTCAAATTACCAAACCATTAGATACAGTATCGCGCTTATTCATGTAATGATATAAGCACGCTATTCTTGACACCAAGGATTTTGGTAAGGGTGCAAGTAGATCAACTAGGTTCAGGATTTTAAGACCCATTTACTTGCTAGGGTCTTCCATGTGAAGAAGCCAAACCCACCCCATTTATTTCACAGTTTTGCATTGGTTTAGGTTTAAGCAGAGACTGACAAAATAAACCATCCTCAATATTTTGAATTAATTTTGGATTCATAAAACCAGGTTTAGTCATATGAAAATAAATCCAATATTTTTGGGAGAATCATCTAAAACTTTAAACTGGCTCACACATCCAAAAGAAGATTAGACCCCTACAATTATCATTAACAATGATGAACCTGCTGCATGTCAACAAACTTGCACTATTGATCTAGAAATGATTGGAACCGCATATAGAAGACTATAACCTGACCAAATACATCTGTAAGTATATATTCCAACATTATGTTATGTGAATCAAGGATATATAGAACCAGAAAGTCACAAATAGGGCTAAAGCTCAAAAAGCCCAAAAGGTAAATAAAAAGGCCACCCCATCTTGATGGGAAAAGTTGTTGAATCTATGTACAAGTACACAAGAGCAGGAAAACTATACAACTTTCTTCTGTCGTTCTTGTGATCTTATTGATTTAGGAAGGAGTTGGGGTGGCCTACTAAATAAGGCTCTGTTCAAGTTCTCATGCAACTATTTGGATGCTGCTCTGGCTCTATTGGACCACACGACGATGTCCGGCTGGACCAGGCTGAAAGCCTCCAAAATGGTCGCCTGCGTTGTTTGGGCGCGCGTGATAGCTCCATCTCTGATCTCAGTATCTCCCACATCACTTGCACATCTTGGTATCCACAGGTTTGCACGTCATTACGGAGTTTAAGGATTCCACCACCTGCTCATATAATCATTGCTATTCTCATATCAGTTATAGATCTCACAATTTATAGTAGAATCCACGATCACGGACATGACAGCAATGGACCTCTATGATAAAAACAAGTCTCTTATTCGCATGTTAACCAAGTGGGCAACAGGGATTGAACCTAGATAAACCCAAACTTGGGCAAGGCCCACAT
Organism: Elaeis guineensis; assembly: GCF_000442705.2. Taxonomy (NCBI): domain Eukaryota; kingdom Viridiplantae; phylum Streptophyta; class Magnoliopsida; order Arecales; family Arecaceae; genus Elaeis; species Elaeis guineensis. Next base: position 8,888,391 of record NC_026000.2, on the reverse strand, counting down.
TTCCCATCATTAGGTGCCACACCTATTGTGCTCTCCTAATAAGAGAGCTGGAACTGGCTCATCTTATTACCTCATTCTTAGGGTTAGCATTGTGACATGGTATGCTTCGACAGAATCATGGTCCAAAGTTTACTTGACTATATGGGAATAACAACATTTTTAATTTTGAGTTACTTAAATGGGTATTATTTTAAAATCAGTTATCATTTTTAGATTTTCTATTAGATTGACTCTACTTTAGTAGAGTCTACTGTATTTACAGTAGGCATTGTAGAGATTAGAAAAAGGAAAGGCAAACTCAATTCAACCACCTCCACCAATTGCTTAGAAAATACAGCTCTCTACTAACAACTAAAAGCAACTAGACTCTCATTTTGGAGTAGAATTCCACAATCTAGTTTTAAGTTCAACATATATAAGACCAAGTCATGGGTTAGGTAATTTGGTCTCATATAACGATATTCTTTTAAAAAGTAGAGAGCTAAGTCGTCGCTTGTACCCTCACCCTTACACAAGAAATACATGACCATAGCGGCCACCGAAAGGATGGAAGGGGATATTCCTAGGATATTTCCACCATAATACACCCGCTCTAAAGTGCATGCAGTTAAAATCTTATAAAACAAAATACTCCGAGCAGAATATTTTATATTTGTTTATTTTTTGAGCAAATAATATCATATTTTATCGCATATTTACTTTTAAGAAAGAAAATGATGATACACATATATATATATATATATATATATATATATATATATATATATATATATATGTATTTAAAAAAAAAAAGCAGTAATCTCGCCTACTAGGTGGATGCGACTCAACGGACACCCACATAGCCAAAAAAAAAAAAAAAAAAAGAGGCTAGAAAGAGAGTTTTATCATATAATATCTGACTGCCATCACTCAAAAAAACAAAGAGAGAGAGAGAGAGAGAGAGAGAATCGGGTGGTCCTGAACAAAAGTGCGGCTAAGATACCCAAGATCAACGGTTAAAATCAAAAGAAGCACAAAATGCCTCGTCCAACACACCCCCACCCCCTCCTCTCTCCCCCCGGTCACTCTTCCCGTGCCGACCCGTCCCAGTAGAACCTTCTACGCCCCTTCGGAGGGGATGCACTACTAATTCTTTTTCCATAAAAATAAAGAAATAAAGACCACCATCCACTCATCCAAGCTGGTTTGTATCCCGTGACCATAACTACGATCACCAAAAAGATAAAGACAGAAAAGAACAAGAACAAGAAGAAGAGGAGGGACGTTCATAAATAAGTAATTATTCGCCCTTTTATCCCATAACTTTGGATTTCGTTTCTAGATGATCACAAGGAAGAGTGCATCTACTATCTAAGTGTGCATCCAAAAATCATTTTATTATTATTAAAAATAAAAACAAATAGAAATCAAATTCTCTGGTGATCCAACGGCTATTGGCCGCCGAATATTTTCGAGATCAAAACTTTATTTTGAAAAACCTTAAAATATATATATTTCTTTTGGGAAATAAGAAGGCTAGTGAGAGTGAGAAGTGAGAATTGAGGGTGAGGGAGAGGGAGAGGAGTAGAGCGGTAATCTCACCGTTCTTTCGGGCCTTAACCCGGGCGGAGACGGCGACCCAGGCTCGCTTCACCGGGAACACGACCTTCTTCTGCCACCAGGCCATCACCCGGGTGCCTATCCTCCTCCGCCGGATTGCGGCGCACCTCGCCGCGAAGGACCCGAACCTTCCTGCCAGACTTCCTTCCCGCCCGCTTCCACGCTTCCCTCCGGCGATGGAGATGCCTTATAAATAATTATCCTACGCGACGCCACCAGCTCCGGCGAGATCTCCAAACGTCTCTCTCCCTCCCTCTCTCTCTCTCACTCCGCCGAGATCTCCAAACGTCTCTCTCCCTCCCTCTCTCTCTGTCGGCCTCTCCGCTCCACTCTCCCTTTTCGCCTTTTATTGCAATTCTTCCCAAGGGTTTGATATTCTCACTCTCAGTTTTCTTTTCCCCCCACATGGGACGCCAACGAGTCAAGGAACCCGGTCCAAAAATAACGGCCGTTGCATAGCTGCCGTTGGTACAGCGAAATTTGTAAGCATCTTGACGCAACAGCCGCTATATATACAGGATTTGCGTTTTATCTACCAACTCGGCTTTGTCCTTGTTAATTTGTTGTTATACCAAACTGGACCTGAATCAATTAAATCGGTGAAACTGAACCAAACTTAACATTTGATTTGGTTTAAAATTTTATTCAATTCGATTTTATTAATTTTTTGATATATAAAAAATAAATTTGAATTGGTTTAAATTTGTTAATAAATAAAATCGTTTCCAAATCGATCCAGATCGGCTTCAACAAAACGACATTATTTTAATTAGGATGTTGTTTATGTTGGAGTATTAATGTATTAAAAAATAATTTTAAATTTATGATATTATTTATCAATTCAATTTTATATTGATTAGCCTAAAACTCTAAGTGACTTACTTACTGGATTATTTATTTTTTTATAATATGTTGGAGATCTTTATCTTAATTCTTTATGATGATGTTTGTTTAAAAATTTTATTTTGTTTAGTCACAATATCTTATATCAATTTAAATTATTTTACTTGATAAATTTTTTTGATGGTACTCTTATATGAAAAGAAAATAAATCTTCATGAATCACAAAATAATAACAATAATAATAATAATATAAATCGACAAATTAAATCAAATCAGATCATTTAAATTATGTTGTTTTAGTTTGGTTTCAATCTTCTATTGATCTAGTTTGATTTTTAAAAATGCCAAACCATTTAGGACTGATTCAGTTTAATGAATTTTGAGCATGCAATCTGTCCAAATTGGACCATGCTCACCCCTATTCCCAAGCATCTCAAAAGTTATAAAGATATATTTTGGCTTACATAGAATATTCGCATATTAAATTTTTATTTTTCCCTATAATTATTTTTTAATAGTAATATAAAGAAGATAAAATATTTTTATTTTATATGAGTAACCTTGTATGTCATTATATTTTATATCTAATTGAAAAATTGGATATTTCATAGAATATTACTTTAATATAATATCATGTAATTAAATAAATAATCAAATAATTTTGTCGTAAAGTTTTTGATGATTTTCTTTAGTATAGAAAAAGAGCTTTATTCATACTGAAATATGAATACAAAAATACCAAATGAACAAGCTGCCATATAAACAAAAAGACAATCTATTAGTAGCATCAAAACATTTATAAAAGAAGTAGAAGATTGTAGAAATAAAGCTAACAATGGGAAGAGATAAAAGCTTAACAAACTGGAATACCAAAATAGTAGTAAGGAACCCAAATTTTATCGCTGAATCATCCAAAAATGAAAGGTTGGTAACAGAAAAACTTTTAAAGGGAGAATATCTATAAAATACCACTACAAGAAAAGAATATTTTTACAATAAAATTATTTATGATGCAAATATTTTTATTACCAATAATAGTATTTACACTGAAAAATAAAATTAATCATAAATAATAAAATATTTATGATAAAAATAATTTTTCATCATAAATATTGAATATTAGCGATGAAAAAATTATTCTATCATAAAAATGAATTATTTATGATGAATATTTTGATTATAAATAATATATTATTTATTTTAATTTTAAATTTTTAAATATTCATCATAAAAATATTTTCATCGTTAATAATTTATATATTTATGATGGAAAATATTTTTTAATTGATAATAAGGTTATTTTCAATGAAAATATTTTCATCATCAATATTTTTAAAAAAAATTAAAAATTACAGATTGTTTACGATAAAAATTTTACATCATAAATAATTGAGTATTTATGATAAATTTTTTTTATCATAAATACTCTTTATTTACGACGAAAATACTTTCACCATCAATAGTTAAAAAAAATTAAAAATTTTAAAAAATAAAAAAGTACTAATTATTTATGATAAAAAAATTTTATCATAAATAATCTCTTTTTATGATGAAAAAAATTTTTCATCATAAATACTTAATTATTTATGATGAAAGTATTTTCATCGTAAATAGTTAAAAAAATCAAAAATTTTAAAAAAATTAAAAATTACTAATTATTTATGATAAAAATTTTTCATCATAAATAAAAGCTTTTTATGATGAAAAAATATTTTCATTATAAATCATTTATTATTTTTGATAAAAAAAATTTATCGTCAATAGTTAAAGAAATCAAAAATTTAAAAAAAAATCAAAAGTTGATTATTATTTTTGATAAAAAATTTTATCATAAATAAATTATTTTTATGATAAAAAATTTTTATTATAAATACTAGATTATTCACAATGAAATTATTTTCATCGTAAATATGTAGAAAAAAATCAGTGCTTAAAAAAAAATCAAAAGTTGCTTATTATTTGTGATGAAATATTTCATCATAAATAATAATTATTTATGATGAAAATTTTATTTTCACTGTAAGTATATTTATTTATGATGAAAATATTTTTATCGTTAATATTTAAAAAAATTATAAAATTTAAAATTTTGATTTTGTGTAAGGCAGCTACATCTATTTTTTATAGCAGCTGTATACATCTTTTATCCTTTTACATAGTAAAGAAACAAATATGAATTATAATCCAGACCGAACTTTTTATATGAAAAAATTATATGAAAGTAGATGATATTCACGGATTAGAATTAATAGATCCTTTTGAATGAAATAAGCTATATGTTTATTTGTGATGTAAAATTTATCTGTTCATCACTGTCACTGTTACTAGTGATATCAATGAATCTTTCTGATGGAGTGTTTGCCTTAAGCTGTATGAAAGGAGTCTCTTTTCATGCAGAAACTATATAGTTAAGCAGTACATTCTAGCATGGCTTCCACGATCTTGAAAGGTACCGTACTTCTTGTATCGATCGATGCTTAAATATATCTCTACAGAAGTTTCAATCATGAGAAGACAAACAATACGAGCACTCATCTTCCTAGCAATGCAAAGTATAAATATGAGCTTGTGCTTTATAACACAACTTGTACTACCCACAAGTCTACTTTGATTCTGATTAATTGCTAGATCTTTGATGCTCACACAATTCTTGATGAATTTTTCAAGCTCGATCCTTATATGCATGCAATATACAAGCTTCTGGATCTCTAACTTCCTGTCCCTATCCTATCCTCCAAATCTCAATCTCAATAGATTTCTCTCACTATCTCAGAATCACCGCGATATTCTCGTACTCTGACTTTTGAAATGAGGACTTCAAGAAGAAGACGTGCTCCTTGAAGATCGAAGACCTCAAAGCTATCGATCTCTCATAGTGCCGAAAATTATTTTTATTAGTGATGAAAATTATTTTCATCGAAAAAATTATTTTAAAAATAATTTTTTTAAAATTTTTTTGAAGAAAAAATTGTTAGAGGGAAAATTTTTTTTTGATGGTATTTATTAGCAATGGAATTCAAATTTCCATCGCTAATGAATTTATTAACGACGAAAATTTTTTTCATCATGAATGATTTATTTTTGGGTGAAATATTTTAGAGAAAAAACTTTTTTAATGAATTTTTTTTTGACTGGAAGAAAATCAAATTTTTATTGCTAATAAATTTATTAAAGATAAAATTTTTTTTCATCACTAATAATTTTTTTTAAGAGAAAAAAATTTTTTAGTGAAAAATTTTTTTTAGTGGAGAAATCTTTTTGGTGAAAATTATCGACGATGAAAATCAAATTTTCATTGCTAATAAATTTTATTAATGATGAAATTTTTTTTATCATCAATATTTTTTTAAGAGAATAATTTTTTTTAGTGAAGAAATTTTTTTAATGAAAAAATTTTTTGACGAGAATTATTGACGATGAAAATCAAATTTTCATTGCTAATAAATTTATTAATGATGAAATTTTTTTTCATTGTCAATAATTTTTTTTAAGAGAAACAATTTTTTTAGTGGAGAAATTTTTTTAGTGAGAAAATTTTTTTGACAGAAATTATTGATGACAAAAATCAAATTTTCATTGTTAATAAATTTATTAATGATAATTTTTTTTCATCATCAATAATTTTTTTAAGAGAAAAAACTTTTTAGTGAAAAAAATTTTTTTTATGAAAATTATTGATGACGAAAATAATTTTTCGTTGCTAATAATAGTATTAGCGATGAAGAGCTCAGAGAGGAGAGAGGAGAGAGGGAGAAAATTTTTGTCGCTAATAGTTCTGCATTCAATGCATGTCAATTCGATGTCCCTTCATGCAAAACTCAGAAAAATCCTCTTCCTTCCCCCCTCCCTCTCCCCTCTCCCCTCTCCCCTCTCTGAGCTCTTCCTCTTCCCTCTCCCTCTCTCTCCGAGCTCTTCCCCCCTCTCTTTCTATCGGCGAGCTACTCTCCTCCATCGCCGCCGCCATTGCCATCCACACCTCCGGCGTCCATTGCCGTCTGCGTCTCTCCACTGCCGTTGTCGTCTACTAAACCCTCTTCCTTCCCCACCTCCGATGCCGCCGTTGCCGTCTGCCGGAGATAAGGGTACTTCCAACCCTTTTTTTTTTTGGTTCATCGGCTACCGGGGGACAGAGAGGGGGCCGTAGGCGGTCGGGGGCTACACGGTGGTGGGGTTGGAGTCGGGGGGTGGTCGGAGGCGACACGAGGCTGGATAGAGGGTCGGTCGGTGGAGATGGGGTTGGGGGGTGGCTGGGGGTGACACGAGGGCGGGGAGGGGTCTATGGGCGATCAAGGATGACATGGGGTCGGGAAGGGGGTCGACCGGTGAAGATAGGGTCTGGGGGTGGCCGGGGATGACACGGGGGTGGGGAGGGGGTCGACCGGAGAGGGGTGGGTGACGGCGGGGAGGAAGGGAAGAGATAAACAATGGGAAAAAAAATAAAAAATAAAATATTAATAAAATATTTTATTATTTGACTAATAAAAATAAAATTTGGATCATGATCTGAATTGAATCGAGGTCTGGATCCGGATCGAGATCTCGATTCGGATTGGGATCTAGATCTGGATCTGATCAAGATCTGAGTTGTGATCCAGGTTGCGGGGGGTTGGAGAGAGTGGCAGCACCGTGGGGGGTGGGTCATGGGGGGTGGGTGACGGTGGTTGCACCGCGGGAGCAGGTGTCGCGTGGGCCGTCTAGGCGGCATGAGTTAGGTGACAGTGCCGTGGGTGCGGGGGCCACGGGCGGCCGAGTCCGGAGCTCGTTTAGGAGAAAAATATTTTTAAAAAAATATTTTTAAGTAAAAAATATTTAAAAAAATAGAAAATATTTATTATTTTTAGATAAAAATATTTTTTAAAAAATAAAAAATTATCGGACCCTCGGGATTAGGTTTCGTGTTATTATTTTGTGTTAATATTATTTTACATACTCAACTACTTATAGTTTATTTTATATTTATTGCATAAAATTTTTAGTGTTACTGCTGAAATTTATAAATTTTTTTTATTCCGCTAGCACAATGCACATTATTTTTGCTTAGTATAATTTAATTATTTTATGTACTATTTTGTATACTTTTGTTTATTATAATTAAATATAAAAAATATTTTTATTTTAGAGAAAACTCTACTAAAATTTTTGATAAAAAAATTTCAATGCAAAGTTACTCTTTTTTGATAAATTAGAAATTTATCTTTGAAGATATGTTCAGAGATGGTAATTAAATTGCATTGAGCTGTAGATTTTCGTTCAAGATTCGATCTTGATCGAGATCGACTCTTAGATGTCCTGTATTTGGGTTTTTTAAAAAAATAATAATCTTATTATTGTTAATAGTTGATATTTTATTTTATTATATAGTACTCAACAGTTATTTATCCATTGTTCTCCAGATATATGGTGGATTGTGTAGGCATCATATTCACATCGTATATTTGAAGAATCATGGGGAGATATTGTTGTTGAAATTTTCACAATAATGAAATAAAATATCGACTAATAATAATAATAAGATTATTACTTTTCTGAAAGGGATAGGACCACACATATTAGTAATGATTTGAAATAGATAGGATCATGCATTTTTGCCTGAATTTGGATCGGGATTCGGTCCAAAATTCGGGTCGAGATTTGATCCGAAATTCGAATTGGGATCCGATTCGGATGAATACCACTGAAAATTTTTTTATTGTTAATAATTTTCGTATTTATTGTTAGATAGATATCAACAAAAGTTGGATAAATGCTAAAAAATTTTTTTTGCCTAAATATCGAAAAGGTGTTCGAGATTTTATTAACTTTGCATGGCATAAGGCTGATGGTGCTAGTCGGATAAAGTGTTTATGCAAGAGATGTGTCAATATAGTATGTCATCACATAACACTTGTTGATGAGCATCTGCTACATTATGTTATGGATAAGAAGTATACTTGCTGGATATGGCATGAGGAGGGTGATCCGAATGAAGTTGTACGTGACGATGACAATATTGAAGATGATAGTGATGCTGTTGAACTTGTCGAACATGGTGGTATAGGAAAACTATTGGATGATTTACATCAAGATATTTGTTCAAATGTATGCATGAGTACTAGTGCATCTGAAGGCAATTCTAATTATGAACACAATTTTTGGCTTGAGGTAGAAGAGACTTCTGAACAGTTTGCAAAGCTTATAAGAGATGCACGAGAGCCACTCTATCCAAATTGTGCAAAGTTCTTCGAGTTAAAATTTTTGATAAAATTACTTCATATTAAAATCATGAACCAATGGAGTCAGAAGTTATTTGATCAAAATTTAACATTGATTAAAGTAGCTCTTCCCGATGGAGAGAGACTTTCGAAATCGTATTCTGAAGTAAAAATATACATGCAAAAATTAAGACTTGGCTATATTCCTATACATGTCTGCAAAAATGATTGTATATTATTTTATAAGGATAACGAACAGGCAATTGAATGTCCAAAATATAGTGAGTCTAGGTACAAAACTGATAACAGAAAAGAAAAGAAGATACCTTAAAAGATTTTGAGATATTTTTCATTGATTCCAAGACTTCAAATGCTATATATGTCTATAAAGATAGCAGAAGAAATGAGATGGCATCATGAGCAGCAGATTCTAGAGGAGAACATATTTAGTCATCCGGACGATTCTGTAGTGTGGAAAGACTTCGATGCAAAGTATTCGTACTTTGCGAGTGACCCACGCAATATTCGGCTTGATCTAACAACAGATGGATTTAATTTCTTTGACAATTTGAGTACTTCCTACAGTATGTGGCCTGTGATACTAGTTGTATATAATGTGTCACTTTGGAAGTACATGAAAGAATCATTTATTTTATGTCACTGTTGATTCTGGGTCCGAAAGCACCAGGTGATGAAATTGATGTATATCTATGATCGTTAATCGATGATTTGAAGGAGCTATGAGAAAATATAGTATAGACATATGATTCTGCGAGTCGAAGGAATTTTAAATTACATGCTTCAATTTGATGGACCATAAATAATTTTTTTGCATATGAAAACTTATCTGGATGGAGCATCAAAGGATATCTAGTATGTCCAATATGTAGCAAGGATGTACCTTACATTTAAAGCATGGATAAAAAATATGCTTCATGGGTCATCGGCGGTTTCTACCTAGTAATCATTTTTGAAAGACTCATTACAACCAATACTTTGATGGTAAGTCCGACCGACATCCGTCACCTAAGGAGTTAAGTGGAGTAGAAGTTTTAGAATAACTTGAAGTCATTGGAAACATCCAATTTGAAAAAATATCGGGTACTCACAAGCAGAAGTGTACTGAAGCTGAGCTGAATTGGATGAAACGAAGTATTTTTTTCAAACTACCGTATTAAAAGCAGCTACTACTTCGTCATAATTTGGATATAATATACATTAAGAAGAATATTTGTGATAATATCATCGGTACTGTGTTGAACATCTCAAGAAAAATAAAAGATAGTATAAAAGCTCACCTTGATTTGCAGAAAATGAAAATTTGATCGGAGTTACATTTAGTTCGTTGAGGTAATAAATTTTTTATGCCACCTGCATGTTATTTACTATTTGATGAGGAAAAGAAAAGTTTCTGTGGATGGTTCAAAACTGTAAAATTTCTTGACGTATATGCTTCAAACATATCGCGATGTGTTGGAAACAACGACAGCAATATCTCTGGCATGAAAAGTTATAATTCCCATATGATGATGAAACACTTGCTTCCTGTGGTTATACGTGGCTATTTGGGTGGTGATATTCAAACTGCATTGATTGAGTCGAGAGTGTTCTTCCGAGAACTGTGTTGCCAAAAATTAAAGATTAACTTACTTGAAAAATTTGAGAAGGATATCGTACTCATTCTTTATAAGTTAGAAAAAAAATTTTCATCATTATTTTTTAATGTTATGGTGCATCTGGCTATTCATCTTCCAAAAAAAATTCTTTTGGCCGAACCAATACATTATCGGAGGATGTATCCTATTGAAAGATAAAAAAAGTACACACTTTATCATATCAGTTATAAGATATAAATATATTTTTAAAATTTAAATTTATTTTTATTTACAGATTCTTGTGTATCCAAAAAAATATGTGCGTAATAAAGCACGACCTGAAGGGTATATAGCGGAAGTATACGTAGCTACGGAGTGTGTCACATTTTGCTCAATGTATATTGACGATATCGAAATAAGATTCAACCATACAAATCGTAACGCAGACCGTGAATGGGATGACAATGAACCGATGCTGTCTATATTTAAACAAATAGTTTGACTCATTGATGGAAAGAGATATAAATTTATGGATGTGAATGAGCTATTTAAGGCACACTTCTACGTTCTAAATAATTATGAAGAAATAGAAGATTTTATTGAGTAAGTACCATCTTAGCATACTATTTAATATTCTAAGTAATTTTTTTATATCGATGTAAAATTAAAAATCATGACTTGTTGCAGTGAGCATGAGAGTATACTATATAGAGAGAATAATACAGATGCTGATGATCGACATAGGAGAAAATTTATAAAATAATTTGATGATCTTGTAAGTTACACTAGTAATACATTATTTTTAATAATTATAAAAATAATTATTTGAACCAACATAATTTTTTATGTTATGGTGTAGATGAAATATAAGTATTTCAATAAAGAAGAGGGTGCGATCGATGAGTTGTATGATTTGATATGTGATCTCGATCGAAGGGTTAACTACTATGCATCCTATATCATTAGAGGAATGAGATTTCACATAAGGAAGTGTTGCCCAGCTATGCAACCCAAGAGGGGGGGGGGGTGAATTGGGTTTCTAAAAAATTTTAAGCTTAACTAATAACTTATGAAAGATGTTTGTCAATAGCTAAATGAATGAGGAGAATGACTTTAGTTCAAGAGAAGAAGCCCCTTTTTGGATTTCCTCAAAATGGATGGAGAATTGATTGAGCGCTTGAGGAGTTGGTGAGCTTGGATTGATGGCTTCTTGAAAGCTTTAAATGAGCTCTTGATTAGGGCTGAAAAGTTGGCTTGAGAAACCCTTTCTCTTTTGAATGCTCTTGAATGCTCTCTTGAATGCTCTTCTTTTTCTTTTTAATCTCTTGCTTTCTCTCTTTCTTCTTGTTGTTTGTTTCCCACCTTTGAATCCTTTTATAGCTTTAAGAAATAGAGGAAAATATTCTAGGCTGATAAAGAACCGTTAGACCACATTAAATTAGCATTAAAAGCACTTAAAATAGATTAAAAACTAGCCGTTGCGGAAAAATCCCGTCGCAGGGGTCGACTCATGAGTCGACTCATGCCTCAGGGGTCGACTCATGAGTCGACCTCTGTTGAAGCAACCAGAAAACAGGGTTCTGTAAATTTTGGCCTAAAACTGCAGGAGTCGACTCATGAGTTGACTCATGTCTTGAGAGTCGACTCACAGGCCGTGCCAAGCCAAAAATTCAGCGTGCCAAACTGCTCATTGTGCCATAAGCTGACTCATGAGTCGGCTCATGGATTTCAAACATGCATAACTTCAAAAATACAAGTCCAAAAATAATAAAATTTTCGTCAATAGATCACAAATCTTTTGTTCTACCAAATGATACTATTAAATTAGAGTTTTAGTAAAATTACGATTTTGCCCCTGAAGAGCACAAAGACTTTTTCAAATAAAAAATATTGGTACCCCTTCAATCTGCTTTGTAATCATCAAAATCAATCTAGGAGCAACAATCTCCTCCTTTTTGATGATGACAAAACACTTGAACAAAAGCATTTATGTGAATCATGAATTTCAAAAGGATGCATTATAGGTGCATATGCTTGAAAAGAATATTGATTCTTTTGGCATGTGATACAAATGGTCATATGCATAAATAGTTTGCCCATTTGCTTGAAGATTTGAAAATTTGCTCATTGGATTATGTGATTTCGGTGTTAGAGCAGAAAATTTATTTTTGTTATCAGAGCAAGCTGTAACTTGAAAATTTGCTCATTCTCATTTGATTATTTAGTTTTAGTATTAGAGCAAAAATAATTAAGTGTGCCAATGCATGTCTAAGAGTTAATTTGTAAAGTATATTAGAGCATGTTAAATTTAAGATGTATCAGAGTAAGTAAGAATTTTAAAGCATATCAGAGCATATTTAAAGAAGTAATTTTAAAGGTTGCTCATTTGCATTGTACTTAGCAATTTACTCATTGTATTTTTAAGTCATGTAATAATTTTACTTTTGATATGTTTCTTTTTCTTTAATTTCTCATAATTTATAATTTTGCTTTTGATGGGTTTCTTTTTCTTTAATTTCTCATAATTTGTAGTTTTGCTTTTGATGGGTTGCTTTTTCTTTAATTTCTTCCCCTTTTTGATATCATCAAACATTGTTAACTCTCCCTCTTTTTCTGAATATGTTTTCTCTTTAATACTTCTAGTGCTAATCATTGATGTTTGCTCCCCCTTAATACAGCAATCATTAACAGCAATCATCAACAAGGAGAATATATATAACCAAAAAGATGATTGACATCATTACAAAAGGTAGATATATAGGTAAAAGATGATTAAAACCATAATTGTTTCAATACAAATTTTATAACATAAAAGTCAGCTAGCTAATGTCATTACATGGCCCCAAAATACAGATCCTAGAAAGAACAAGAGACTAACACCTAGGATCTAGTAAAGATCATGACTAGAAGGATCGGAGTCATCAGATATAGGGTGAGGAGATGATGGATCTCAATCAGAAGAACGTCCTCTACCCCGTCTGCCTCTGGCACGAGCAGGTGAGCCAGATGAACTAGGAGGCTGAGAACGTTGAGAGGCCAAGGACTGGACTGAAAGAGTGAGTCTGATGGAATCAAGAACGTTCAGTGCTCTGGAAACAGACTGCAGTAGAGCAGTGAACTGAGTAGATGCATGCTCACTCGAGCCTCTGATCTCTCTCCTCAATAACTCATAGCCACCCTCCAATGCACCTCTGAGCCTGCCAGCCTCTGCAGTAAGGTCTGTGACCTCAATAGTGGACTCCTGTGGCTGAGGATGGGCCAAAGCTAGGACTTGCCCCTGCAAGTCAAGAACTCTCCCAGTCAGTCTCCAAACAGTGTCCTCTAGCTGCTAAATCCGAATAGACTGATCTGAGATCAACTGAAACACAGTGGAGATATGGGGAATCAGGGTCTGATCAGATGAATCTAATGAAGTGGACCCTGGTGCAAATGTAGTAGTGCTCCACTGCCGAGATAGCAAGGAAGCCACACGCTGAGATATCTGCTCGATCTGATCATCAGCCAATCTGTACTCTGAAGGAGGTGCTCTGCTCTCTGGCTGATGTACTGGTGTGTGCCTCCTGGTGAACTCTGAAGGGCCAGCCTCTGGGTCTGGAATAAACTGGATATCTGGAGATGCAGCCCTGAAGTCATGGATAGGAGATGAGGGACCTTCTTCTTCAGCTCTGTCTTCTACTCTGTCCTCAGCTCTCTCCTCAAAACCCTTGATCCAACCACCATCAGTTTTTATAAATTTCATGCGGTGCAGAGTATGTTGGTTGATGGTGTCTACATGAGAAAGCTTTGCAGATGCCTCCCCCTCAAAGCTGACTCCAAATCTCCTAAAAACTCGTGTAAGGGCCATACCAAAAGACAGATGTGCCTTGGATCTGTTCAGTGTCTCTCTCATGGCCTCAATCATTAATGCCGGGAGGTTTAGGGGGGTTTGAGTGATCACATGAAACATAATACAAATATCTCTGCTAGAAAGTAGATCATGCCTACCACTCCTAGGGAAGAAGAGCTTTGTCACTAACTGATGTAAGATCCTCATCTCAATAGATAAAATTTTGGCTTCCAATTTATTCAAACTTCCTGAGTAGGTCCCCCTAAAATCACACTGATTCCCTCTTCCTTCACAGGGAGTTCCATGTAAGAATAACCCTCACAGGGCAAATGAAGTATTTCTCCCAAAATGACAGGATCCAGACAAATATCAACTCACTTAACTGTCGAAGTCACTGTTCCATTCCCATAATGCAGATTCTGATAAAATTCTCTAACTAGGTCTACAAAAGTGACTTCCTTAAGAGAGCAGTAGAAACCCCAACCATGGTTTTTAATCTTTGTTCCAAAGGTGAAACCCTCTTTTTCAAAGAATCTAAAATCTACATTCTTTCCGGTTTCAACCTTCCTATCAGATAGAGGGATCTTACTGGGGCTAAGGGAAGACTGAGAGGGACTTTGAGCTGACACAGAAGTCGGAGTGGGAGCAGTGGAGGACTGAGCAGCTTGCCTTTTTCTGCGGACATTTTCTTCTAGCTCACGGACCGACTTTCTTCTCTGAGGGAGCTTCATCTTCGGAGCCATTCTTACCACAGCAGCAGGCAGAGAGACTTGGAGGATCAAGTGGATGAGTGGAAGAAGGGCTACAAAAGGATGGAGAGGGATTTTGGCAGAGAGAAGAGGCGGTTTTGAGAAGAACGATGGAGGCTAGGGCATGCTCCAACCGTTTCAATCAAAGGGGAAAGACGCGAAAATCTTCTTTCCTAGGCGGTGATTTGTGGTGGTGAGGAGAAGAGAGAACAATCTTGAGCTAAATCCTTGGTTTTAGAGAGAATGAGGATGAGGATGATGGTTCTTGGAGGGAGGAAGACGAAGAGAATGAGTCGGCTCATGAACAGGCCTCAAATTAAAAGAACGAGCCCGTGGGAAGTTGGCAATAATTTCAAGTATGCCCTAGGGTCGACCCTAGGGGGTCGACTCATAAACCTCAAAAAATCAGAAAAAATATGAATAAATTTCAGAAAAATTTAAAATTTTGGGAGAAGGAATTTTGCTCAATGACAAGTTGTGAGAGTGATAATCTTGAGCTTTTGGGACCAAGAGAGATGATGAAAATTGAGCTCAAAGAATTTTTGACATCAAATCTTTAGAATTAGAGAAATATTTAGGCATAAGGATCAAGAATTCCTAGATTTCTCCTAATTTCACAGAATCTGTCCTCACTAAGGGCCTTTGTAAAGATATCAGCTAATTGATTTTCAGTGCAAACATATTCAAGAATTATATTTTTGTTTTGAACATGTTCTCTTATAAAATGATGTCTAATTTCAATATGTTTGGACCTTGAGTGTTGAATTAGATTTTTAGATAGATTTATGGCACTTGTGTTGTCACATCTTATTGGTGTTTCATTAAGTTTGATTCCAAAGTCTTCGAGTTGTTGCTTAATCCACAAGATTTGAGCACAACAACTTCCGACTGCAATGTATTCGGCCTCAGCCGTAGACAGTGCTACCGAATTTTGTTTCTTGCTAAACCAGGAGATTAGATTAACTCCAAGAAATTGGCAAGTTTCACTTGTGCTTTTTCTATCTAATCTACATCCAGCAAAATCAGCATCTGAATATCCTAATAAATCAATTAGTAAGTCCTTAGAGTACCATAACCCCAGAGTTTGAGTACCATTCAAGTATCTAAGGATTCTTTTAATAGCATTCAAATGAGATTCTTTAGGATTAGATTGATATCTAGCACACAAGCAAACACTAAACATGATATCAGGCCTACTTGCAGTTAAATATAATAGAGAGCCAATCATACCTCTATAGTATTTTAAGTCTACATATTTACCTTCATCATCCTTGTCAAGCTTACATGAGGGGCTCATTAGTGTGCCAATTGGTTTGGAGTTCTCCATTCCAAATTTTTTGAGTAGTTCCTTGGTGTACTTGCTTTGGGTGATGGAGATTTTCTCTTTTGTTTGTTTGATTTGGAGTCTGAGGAAGAAGGTAAGTTCTCCCATCATGCTCATCTCGAACTCTCCCTGCATGAGCTTAGCAAAGTCTTGACAAAGAGACTCATTAGTAGACCCAAAAATAATGTCATCAACATAAATTTGTATAACTAACATATCATTTTGATTTCTTTTAATAAAGAGGGTTGTGTCTACATTACCTCTTGAAAAACCATTATTTAGTAAGAATTTGCTTAGCCTATCATACCAAGCCCTAGGTGCTTGTTTTAATCCATATAAAGCTTTATTTAACTTAAAAACATGATTTGGAAAAGCATGATTTTCAAATCCCGGGGGTTGTTCTACATAGACTTCTTCAGCAATATATCCATTTAAAAATATACTTTTGACATCTATTTGAAATAATTTGAATTTCATAAAGCAAGCATATGCAAGTAGAAGTCTAATGGCTTCTAATCTAGCAACAGGTGCAAAGGTCTCATCAAAATCAATTTCTTCTTCTTGATTATAACCTTTAGCAACCAATCTTGTTTTATTTCTTATTACATTACCATGTTCATCTAATTTGTTCCTAAAGATCCATTTTGTGCCAATTATTGAATAGTTTTTAGGTCTTGATACTAAAGTCCAAACATTATTTCTTTCAAATTGATTAAGTTCCTCTTGCATTGCATTAATCCAATTATGATCAGTTTCAGCTTCTTCAATAGTTTTTGGTTCAAGATGAGATACAAAAGCACAATGATTAAATACATCTCTAAGTGAAGAACGAGTTTTTACCCCATGCATAGGATCACCAATAATCAACTCCTTAGGGTGATTGTGAACATACCTCCATTCTTTGGGTAGGTCATTTGTACCTTGAGGTTGTTCTTGAATTTCTTCACCTCTCTCATCATGTTTGTCTTCTTGTTCCTCGTCCTCTTATGTTGTTGAATCTTTCAGAGTGATCTCCTTCATACCTTCTATTAGAGGATCTGCATCATCAACATCCTCATTCTTCCTTGAAGGAAGATCGTTAGATTCATCAAAAATAACAAGTATGGACTCCTCAACTACTAAAGTTCTTTTGTTAAAAACTCTAAAAGCTTTACTAGTGGAGGAGTAACCTAGAAAGATTGCTTCATCTGATTTTGCATCAAATTTACCAAGTCTTTCTTTACCATTATTTAATACAAAACATCGGCAACCAAAAATATAAAAATATGCAATATTTGATTTTCTTCCTTTCCAAAGTTCATAGGGGGTTTTCTTTAAAATTTATCTAATCAAAGCACGATTTAAAATGTAACATGCTGTGTTAATTGCTTCCGCCCAAAAATATCTTGGAAGGTTGGTTTCACAAAGCATGGTACGGGCCATTTCTTCTAAGATTCTGTTTTTCCTTTCAACTACCGCATTTTGTTGGGGTGTCCTAGGAGCAGAGAAGTTATGGCCAATTCCATTTTCATCACAAAAGTTTTCAAAGTCTTGATTTTCAAATTCAGTTCCATGATCACTTCGAATATTTTGAATTGAAAATTCTTTTTCATTAGTGATTTTTCGGTAAAATTTAGTGAAAATATGAAAAGTTTCATCTTTGTGTGCTAAAAAGAAAACTCAAGTAAAACGAGAGTAATCATCTATAATTACAAAACCATATCGTTTTCCTCCTAGACTAGTGGTTCTAATTGGTCCAAATAAGTCTATATGCAAAAGCTCTAAAGGTCTAGAAGTTGAAACAACATTTTTGGATTTAAATGAAACTCGAGTTTGTTTACCTAGTTGGCATGCATCACAAATTCTATCTTTTTCAAAATTCAGTTTAGGCAAGCCAAGAACTAATTCTTTCTTAATTAATTTTGAAAGAGAATGCATGCTAATGTGTGCAAGTCTACGATGCCAAAGCCAACTAGTCTCATTAACTTTAGCATTCAAGGATACTAGGCATTGCATGTTTATTTTGGCTAAATCATTTAAATCTACCATATAAATATTGCCATGTCTATGTCCAAAAAATTTAATGTCATCGTTAATAGGACTAGTCACAATGCAAACAGATGATTCAAAAACAACTTTATATCCTTTATCACAAAATTGACTAATGCTAAGTAAGTTATGCTTTAAACCATTAACTAACAAAATATTTTCAATGTATTTGGAGGGAGTGATACCAATGTTACCTATCCCGATGATCTTTTCTTTGCCATTGTCTCCAAAGGTGACCATCCCTCCATCATTAGCATCAAGCGTGATGAATTGTGATTCATCACCAGTCATGTGTCTCGAGCATCCACTGTCAAGATACCATTTCCTGTTTCCTCCTTGGGATGCTAGACACACCTGCAAGCAATAGTCAAGTTTTTGTTTTAGGTACCCAAGCTTTCTTGGGTCCTTTTTGGTTAGTCAAAATGGTTCCTTTTGGAACCCATATTTTCTTTATAGTTGAGTTTGCAGATTTGTCAAAGAAGCAAGTGTATGACTTATGTCCTACTCTACCATATTTGAAACAAATAATATTGGTAGACTTGTTACTTAAAGAGTTTACATAAATATTTTTCAGATATTTTTGTTTCTTCAAGAGGTTATAGCCAAGTCCAGCCTTATCATATACGGCTTTTTAATTATCAAGAATCATATTGAGTTTGTTTGAACTTAAGGTGAACTTTTCTATTATTGGTTTTAGCTTGACAATTTCATTCTTTAAGCTTTGATTTTCTTGAAGCAAGGTGGATTTTTCAATTGAAAAAATTTCAGCTTGTTTCACTAAGGATTGATTTTTCAATTTCAGCTCTTTGTTTTTCATCCCTAGCTTCTTTAATTCATCAACTAAATCATAGAATGCTTCATGCAATTCTTCAAAAGTAAAATCACTAGGGGTTTCGGAAATTACCTCATTTTCGTGTGCCATAAGGCACAGGTTGGCTTGTTCGGTTGAGGTTTCCTCATCAGAGCTTGAGTCATCACTCGCACTCCATGTGGCCATCATGGCCTTCTTCTTGAACTTCTTGAGACCTTTCTTCAGTTGTGGACATTCGGATTTGAAGTGTCCCGACTTCTTGCACTCGTAGCAGATAAGGGGTTGGTCTTTCTCTTTTTCTTTGCTTTGTTCTCCTTTTGTGAATGGCCTCTTTCTCATCCCCTGTTTTCTTTTTCTCAAAAATTTCTTGAATCTTCGGGTGATGAGAGCCATCTCTTCATCTTGTTCTTCATCTTCAGTGTCATCAGTTTGTTCATCAGGAGGAGCTGTGGATTTGAGGACGATGGTTCTTTTCTTTTTGACTTCTTCCTCTTGATGTTGCTTCATGCTTAGCTCATGAATCATCAAAGATCCAAGAAGCTCTTCTAGAGGTAGAGTGTTCAAGTCCTTCGCTTCTTGGATGGCAGTCACTTTGGCTTCCCAAGTTCTTGGCAAGGACCTGAGAATCTTTCTTACAAGCTCACTGTTAGTATAGGACTTACCAAGACTCTTTAAACCATTAATGATATCAGTAAAATGAGTAAATATTACAGTTATGGACTCATCATGCTCCATTTTAAACAATTCATATTTATGCACAAGCATGTTTATTTTAGACTCTTTTACTTGATTGGTTCCCTCATGGGTTACTTCTAACCTATCCCATATTTCTTTAGCAGAAGAACAAGTAGAAATGCGATTAAATTCGTTTGCATCAAGAGCACAATAAAGTACATTCATTGCTTTAGCATTTAATTGGGCCATCTTTTTATCAACCTCATCCCATTCTTTCTCGGGTTTGGTTGATTCCTCACCATCTATAATTTTAGTGGGTGTGTGAGGACCGTTCACTATGATACTCCACATATCATAGTCGAGTGCTTGTATGAATATTTTTATCCGAGCTTTCCAATAGGTGTAATTAGACCCATTGAAAAGTGGAGGTCGGTTGGTAGATTGTCCCTCGGCTAGAGAAGTACTGACGTGGGTTGCCATAGATCTTTGGCTCCTTGATTGTTTAGATCAAAGATGGACTAGAGCACCGGGCTCTGATACCACTTGTTGCCCAGCTATGCAACCCAAGAGGGGGGGGTGAATTGAGTTTCTAAAAAATTTTAAGCTTAACTAATGACTTATGAAAGATGTTTGTCAATAGCTAAATGAATGAGGAGAATGACTTTAGTTCAAGAAAAGAAGCCCCTTTTTGGATTTCCTCAAAATGGATGGAGAATTGATTGAGCGCTTGAGGAGTTGGTGAGCTTGGATTAATGGCTTCTTGAAAGCTTTAAATGAGCTCTTGATTAGGGCTGAAAAGTTGGCTTGAGAAACCCTTTCTCTTTTGAATGCTCTTGAATGCTCTCTTGAATGCTCTTCTTTTTCTTTTTAATCTCTTGCTTTCTCTCTTTCTTCTTGTTGTTTGTTTTCCACCTTTGAATCCTTTTATAGCTTTAAGAAATAGAGGAAAATATTCTAGGCTGAAAAAGAGTCGTTAGACCACATTAAATGAGCATTAAAAGCACTTAAAATGGGTTAAAAACTAGCCGTTGCAGAAAAATTCCGTCGCAGGGGTCGACTCATGAGTCGACTCATGCCTCAGGGGTCGACTCATGAGTCGACCTCTGTTGAAGCAACCAGAAAACAGGGTTCTGTAAATTTTGGCCTAAAACTGCAGGAGTCGACTCATGAGTCGACTCATGCCTTGAGAGTCGACTCATGAGTCGACTCACAGGCTGTGCCAAGCCAAAAATTCAGCGTGCCAAACTGCTCATTGTGCCATGAGCTGATTCATGAGTCGGCTCATGGATTTCAAACATGCATAACTTCAAAAATACAAGTCCAAAAACAATGAAATTTTTGCCAATAGATCACAAATCTTTTGTTCTACCAAATGATACTATTAAATTAGGGTTTTGGTAAAATTATGATTTTGCCCCTGAAGAGCACAAAGACTTTTTCAAATAAAAAATATTGGTACTCCTTCAATCTGCTTTGTAATCATCAAAATCAATCTAGGAGCAACAGAAAGCTTGAGATGCAATGACAGATCCAGAATAGTGAGATTGCTGTGATATGAAGGAGAAAAAGAGATTGAATATTATGGTGTACTGATAGATATCATAGAATTGAAGTATGGGTCTAATAATTCTGTATTATTATTTCAGTGTGAATGGTGAGAAATTAGCAATAAAAAGATCGGTATTCATATCGATTCATACTTTATTAGTATAAATTTTGTACAAACATAATATCATAATGAGCCATATATATTAGCAACTCAAGCGAAATAAGTAATATATTTAAAGAATTTAAAATATCGAGGTAATTGACATGTCGTACAAAAAATAACATCTAGAGACGTATATGACAGACCAACCTGATTAGAGATGGATGAAAATTTAGCTCCTTTAAATAAGACTTCTTGTTGATGAAGAACTTGTAACAGCTCCTTTGAATAAGACTGATCTACTGTCCAACGAAGTTGAAGCTGATTTTATATTTAATCTTAATGAATCAGAGGGTGATGATCAGTTCATAAATGATGATGAGATAGAAGATGACACATATGTTGATTATTGTGATTCAAAGGAGGATCTACACATCGAGGAAGATACAAATATTGATAAGTAGATCTATATTCTTTGTTCCATCTTCTCTTGCGATAATGGTATGCGATACAATTCTATTCATTAGAATATAATTTATTTTCTATTATTATTATTTAATATTATATTTATTTATACATCAAAAATTACAGGTATGGCACTAAGAGATAGACGACGATGTTCGCGTTTGCAGTCTACCCCGGAGGCTAAGGCACCTTCACCGATTTTCACTGCCGCACCAGCTCCATCGTCAGAGGGTCCTACACTGGTAGGTCCTAATAAGGCAGGTCTGAGTGGTATTATTATACTTTTTATATAATAAAATTTTATTTTTTTTATTTGAATAGCTATCATACTAATGATTTATTTATTGTTGTTTCAGGTCAGTCTCTATCAGTGGTGAGGTGAAGGCGAGGTCTATCGAAGAACCTCGCTCTAGAGCGTTGGAGATGCGAGCACCCAAGATAGCATCTTCATGTAGAGATACCATCCGGCTACACCAAGCCCATTAGAGGATGGTGCGAGCCGTGGTAGACCGAACTGGACATCATATGCAGCAACTATACTCCCATGATGCTTTTCGATTAGCGTCACATTGTACCGGCTAAGAGAGAGATTTTCTACATCCAGTTACAGGTAAAATATATTATACTGTGAATATTTAATTAGCACGGTATTCTTCTAATACTTGTTATTGGTAGGGTGTATTTGATATTATTAATTTTGAGGAGGATCGCGTGCAGCGAGCTGTGGATGCTCATTTATCTTTGCATTTCAAGAAGTATCGCCATTGCATCAATCAGCATTGGTACTATATGATGCAGGATCATGGGGTGGAGGCAGTGCGGCAGCGGCCTTATGACAGTATCACTATGGATGATTGGGCTCTCATATGCCGGCATTACGAGGATCCGACATATCGGGTTACACATCCAAATTTTTTTTTTAGAGTTAATGATTGAATCATTTATTCTTAAATTTAGTTTGTTATCTACTAATTTGACTGCTAACTGTACAGAGCAATGCCACGAATTAGGCGAGATAGACCGTATCGCATTGTGGGGGTTCGAGGTCGTTCGTTCGTCATATAGAGCAGATGGTAAGTAATTTTTAATTAGTATATTTTAACTCTCTAACTATTTAAAAAAATTTTAATTAATTATTCTCAAATCACAAAGAGATGTAGAGAGTGGCGAGCTTCTTAGTAGGATGATATCTGCTAGCGGACCCACCAGTGATGGTCAGGAGAGTGGACGACGAAGAGCCAAAAAATTTTTATAAGTTTTTTCAATTATTTTTTCATTCATAGTTTGATTTTTAGTATGAAATTAAAATAGCTATAATTTTAATTTTCAGGATCGTATGATAGACATCAGATCCCAGCCTACCTCTGAGGGCTCAACAGCACCCACAGATGATGAAATCTGTGATCAGGTACTTATTATGTGACCCCGTTATGTTAGGAGTCTAGGGCATGGGATCAGTGCTCCCTCATCCTCACGCTCATCTAGGGCTGACATCCATGCTGTCTGTGATGCTCGGCTAGCGGAGGTGCAGAGACAGACTGAGCAACGAGCTGATAAGTTAACTGCATGCGTCAACGAGTACCAGTGGCTCCAGATCCAGATGATGGAGCGGATAGTACAAATGAAGCAGATGATGCAGCTGATGAGAAAGCAGCAGGCCGGTCTAAGCTCTTTCGAGCGCTCTCCTCCATCCCATTCCCCTTCTGCAGATGCCCACACTTGACAGCTTATTTATGTAGCTTTTTATTTTTATTTTAGACTTCTTATAATTTTAATTTAATATAATAAAATAATAAAATTTATTTATGAGTTATTGTATAAATTTTTTATTTTTAATTTATA
Source organism: Elaeis guineensis (assembly GCF_000442705.2). NCBI lineage: Eukaryota > Viridiplantae > Streptophyta > Magnoliopsida > Arecales > Arecaceae > Elaeis > Elaeis guineensis. The sequence goes on along the minus strand of NC_026000.2, from coordinate 8,864,795 downwards.
AAAAATATTATAAATATATATTAAATAAATATATTTATAAATTATTTTTTTAAAAAAATATGTACAAATTATTAGTGACAGAATTATTTTTGACAAAATGTTAGTCGTCAAAAAAATATTAGCGATGAAAAATTGATCGTAAATAATTTTTTTAATAAATATAAAATATCAAAATTTTATATTAAATTAAGAACGATGAAATTATTTTTATCATAAATAATTAAAAATTTATTAGCGATAAAAATTTACATCAAAAATTATAATATTTGAGATGTAAAATGTACATTGCTAATATTTTTTAAATTTAATTTTTTAAAAATTATTTATTAAATTAATAGCGATGAAAATATTTTCATCGTAAATAATTGATAATTTATTAGCGATAAAAATATCTGTCAAAAATTATCATATTTACGATGAAAAATTTACGTCGTTAATATTTTTTTAAAATTTAATTTTTATAAAATTTTTTAATTAAATTAATAGTAATAAAAATATTTTCATCGTAAATAATTGATATTTACCAGCAACAAAAATGTGCATCAGAAATTATCATATTTGCAATGAAAAGTTTACATCGCTAATATTTTTTTAAATTTAATTTTTTATTAAAATTTTTAATTAAATTAATAGTGATAAAAATATTTTTATCGTAAATAATTGATAATTTATTAGCGACAAAAATTTATGTCAGAAATTAACTTATTTACGATAAAAAATTTACGTTGCTAATATTTTTTTATTTTCATAAAAATTTTTAATTAAATTAATAGCGACGAATATGATTCGTCACAAATGATTATTTTTTTATTAGTGACGTAATATTTTATCATAAATTATTTTTTTTTATGGCTACAATTTTCTTCGTAAATAGTTTTTGAAAAAAAATTATAACGATAAAAATTTTTGATTGATAATATTTATTATTAGCAATGAAAATTTTTTCTGTCGTAAAAAATTATTAACAACGCCATTATTTGTGACTAAATATTAGCGACGATAATTTTTTCGCTAATAACCATTAGCGATAAAAATTGATTATTAGCAATGAATTTTTAATATCCTATTCTGTTGTAGTGTACTGAGTTCAAAATAAAACTGCCATTGCTGTATTTGTATCTTGATGGTATTATGAAATTTGTAAGTATGCTATGATTAAAGTAGAAACACAAGCGATGAAGGATTAAGTAGTTGTAGGTACCAGGTCCATGCAGTAAAGAAGTATCATTTAGGAAATAATCCTAAGTGGTGACATACAGTAGAAATAGAAATTTAGAAATATATCAATAATCAACTACCCAAAAAGTAATAATGTAGCAATAATCCTTTATGAAAATCAACCCATTGGCTGTCTGATATTGAGTTTTTTCAGAAAGCTTCAAGGAGTGCTAAACTCAGGCCTTAATTTAGTGTGTTACCTGTGAATATAATGATTTTCTACTGCCTATCTTGTAAAACAATAAGAATGCTTGGAGTGCTTTCAAACATAAACTGCAACAACTATCAAGTGGCATGTTGGATCTGAGGCCGATAAAATAGCGTCCAATGGAGAGTATACTATCCAAATCAAACCATATGATGAAATATGTTGTACTATTGCTATCCTTGTGAAGTTAATGCTGAACAAGAAGACCCACTGCTTCGTACAAATGTAAAAGCATTTTATTTTTTGACAAGATAGGATAGATGATATTTTTTAATGAAAGGTTATTTTTGGCTTCCATTACATAGTGATCGCTTAGAAACATGTACATATAGGTGGATAAAATAATTAAAATATTTTGAGATATGCGCAAGATACCATCCAATCATGGTGTTGCAGAAGATACCGCGAGAATCCTTTTTTGATTCTATTGTAACGGACATTATAATGGCTTATTGTATTAACAATTTTTTTACTAAAGCTTGTGTTAATAAATTTGAAAATTAGGTCGCATCAACGGCAGTGACCGACTGACGTTCTGATCAAGGATTACCGGTGACGTCTCCTTGCATTGAGCAAACGGCGTTATGTAGGGGAGGGCATAACTGAACATCAAGATTGCGTGAGAATATCGGCACCTCCTCCTGCAATAGTTCACGGCATCCGGTTTCCCGGTTTCCGCAGCGCTCGTGGCGTCGCTTGGTGATGGCGGCAACCGCCACGCGGCTGTACGCGGCGTCCACCACGCGCCTTCCCGAAACTCGGACGACAGAATCTGCGCATATTTGCGTGTGCGACTATCTCCTCATGCAACCTGCTCTGGTTCTGTGGGTCCAAGTCGTTGACCAATTAGAAGGAGACGCGTCGTCTCATGCGAGTGCAACGCTGTTTGAGACGAGATAGCGAAGCGGTCCGGCGCGCCCACCGCCCGCCCTTGGGATGGACGGGGACGCCTCGTTCATTCTCGAGTAAGTACGTGGCATAAGGTCATTGGTCTCCTTCCCCCTTTGAACGCTGTCTGCCACGTGGCGGCAAGCGAGGGAGGAAGTCTTGGGTCCCCGTTTCAGCCTAGGGTTCGGTAGTGATGTGACGTTAACGGGGTCCACGATAGCGCTGGCATAGACATTCTAATCTCGCCGTTGCGATAACACAAGTGTAATCTTCCCCAACGGCATTCCCTTGCTAGCGTACTAATTAATGGACAAAAAAAAAAAAAAAGTGAATAAATTTGAATATGGGCTGATGCATAGTTTCATGAACCTTGTTCCAATTTATTCTGCCAGTTTAGGTGGAAGGTCTTGGTTCCATCATTATCATCAGTCAAATTTGATTTGGTGATGTGATACTTATCATATAAGCAAATATAATGATCACTCGTGACGTGTTAAGAACATAGATGTGTCCCTTTGATTAATATCAACCACTAATGTTGCTCTGTGATTCATGGGGACCTACATATGTATTCTGTTGAGACATCGTATTTTTTGTATGATGCATGTATTATCGATTTAAATATCTTAATGTTTTGCTTGTGTAATAAAATGAAGATATTTTTAATTAAAGAAAGTATAATAAATAACTCTCAATTTGACAAATAGCTCATGTATCTAAATTTTTCAACCATTGATGAATTGCACTACTACATGCATAAAATGATAAAAGCATGAAATGAATTTTATCGTAGTAGTTGGAGATTTTGTATTGCAAAGTTATATAGTGTCATTTAATATAATATTGAGTCACAATGATTCGGTGATAATTTGTCATTGAGCTTTAATTCTATTTATCATAAGAACACATAGTAGCTTCCTTTCCAAAAGTTTCGCATTCAAATCCAAATGGTGGTGAACAATCATCACATTCGATACCAAAAAAGGAGTGATATTGCCATCAATGTGATCTCCCATGGGCCACACTGAAAGCTATTGCATGCATATATTTAGGGTTAATTTGATAATTCATCATTTTTCTATAGTGGACATAATAACATAATTTTTTGATCCAAAAACAAAAATATAAAATATCCGATTTAAATCGAAAAATCTACTCCTTGATGTGTGATGTAGTTTGGGTTTTCTTGCTAGACTATATTAAACCCAGACTGACTTTATGTTCAACTATTGGATTGGATTATTGATGCTTGGAGGGTTAATTAAAGTCTTATATGGTAGTTTAGATTGGCAACTATAAGAAATAATGACCCAAGACAAACGTTTCTAACCATGCCTAGGTTTTCCCTGGATGTTCCGTAAAGCCAAAACTTGGAGCCATAACTACTGATTGTGATACGAAGCAAGAGGAAAATTATAGTTATAATGAATCAGTAAGTCCTTCAATTCTTTTCACTTGGTTAATCTTAGTTGGTGTTTGATCGTGTTTGTAAAGCCTGGGTGGTTATAAATAACTAACATACTTTCTAAAAATAGAAAATAAAAAAATTACTAAAGCAATATTAGTATCGATGTGACCTCTCATCGGCCACATTGAAAACCAATGTTCACATATCTTTATGGGCAATTTGATAATTAGCAATTTTTTTCCTTGTATTAGAACAAGATAGCACGCAAATTTTCCAAACCCAGAAAGAAAATAAATAGTAACATCCAATTTGATTTGAGAATTTTACACTTTGATGTGTGATAGCATTAGCTTTATTTTATGTTCAACCATTGGATTGGGTCACAGGCACTTAGAGAGTTTATTAGAAAAATGAGAAGGATTAGAGAGTTTATCATATTCAACTGCTAAAAAAATGGTCTAATCAAAGTCACTAAAAGAAAGGTTATGGAAAGATACGGAGAGGATTAGGCTTGCCGACGGCCGAGGAATCGCCGTGGTGAAAAGTAGATGGAGAATCCGAAGTGGATTCCGTCATCGTCGGACACGATCTTTTTGTTTCTGCGCCGTCTCAGCCGTACATCACGTCACGCTCTCTTACGTGGCGGCCATTCAGCCGTCCGATCATTACCAGGACGGACGATGACGCGATGGAAAAAAAAGGGTACAGCTCCACCACCGTCGAGGGCGCGTTTGAACCTTCCGCTCCTATTCTAAGGCAATGCAAAGAAAAATAATTGTTCTTACCAAAAAAATAGCAATAATAATAACGATTGTTCGCGGGCAGGCTCCGATCCACGAATGGTGGCTTTTCTGAGGTGAGCTTTGGACGCCCGCCTGTGGACCATGCGGAAATCTGTAGTTGGAGAAGAGAGTACAAGCCATCTTGCTATTAGCCTCTGAATAGTGATCGTACCAATTTTATGTACCACCATGATGATGATGCTTATGTGGTGCATGGTGATTTGACCTTCTTATGGACGGGAGTGGTTCATGTATCTGCTATGTCGGCACAACAATTAACAAGTTAAAAGAGTTGGATTTGGCAATATTAATTTTTGAAACAAAATAATTTGGCCATTCCCCTTGATGATGCAGCAATTCCTAGATATGAATCTTGTGTTTACAAGCAGATAAGACAGGTTTAGATAGTTGGCAGCCATATCTAACCCACATTAGGATGGTTAATTTCATGTCACAAAATCTTAATTAGTACGAGTATTTCAATCTCAAACCAAGAATGCATCAACCAGGCATATTCGAGCTCGAGCAGCATGTGTGTTAGAAAAGCCTTCTTTTCTTCCGCCACCAAACTCAAAAGATTCTAATTTATCAAATGATCAGTTGGATCTGGCTCTGATTCCAAACTCGGAACTGCTGCTGATTGGACTTGGATCAAGCTGGCGAGGCCCCTACCCACCCACTGTAAGGCATCCACGAGGATTGCATGCAACTCTGACATCACCTTCTGGGGGCTCCAGTGTTCTATTCCACCCTCTCCCTCTCCTTTATTTACCACCGGGATTTTTCACCTATTTGGGACGTCCGGAGATCTGGAAGCTTCCAAGTGGAGCGAACCAAAATCTTATGCGGCTCCCAACAATACCCTGCAACCTTGATCAGTGAGTGGTGGTCCACACACAAGGATAACAAAAACAACAATCATAACCCGGCAAGATATCCCGTTCGGAGTCCAGTTATCTTTCTCTGATCCTTATAAAATAATCCTACTACGTATTTGTTATCCCCATCCGGGAAGGTGACAAGCCACCAACAGAACGACATCACTAGCATGGTATCAAGTTTCTTTTTTTATCACATAATATTTAACAAGGCCACGGATATACATAACAACGAAAAAGGATACGATCAGAATAATTAATCTGGATAGATCCGGTGGAATAGTGTGCGGTGGTAAAAAGATACATTATGTTGTTGATGCCTTGCTATGGTCAAACTGGGAAAAGTAACAAAGATTTTCTGGTCTATGTTACCTATCGGTCGGATTCAGGACCTGTCTTTCTGTGCTGCCAGTGTCGTCATCCATTTCTAAATATTTTACTTTTTCAATGGTTGCTTGGCAGTATCTTTTTGCTTGTTAGGTGGTTGGAGGTTTTGGAATTGCTTGGTAGATTTGATGGGTATTGGGTAGAGATGTCCTGGAAGTGAGAGTCTTTGGTTGTCTTGGGTTCTATTTGCAAGGGTATATAATCTTTTGCTCATAAATGATAAATTAATTTGACTGAATCTTAATTTTATTCATTTGCTTTATCATAGAAGCAATTATGTCCAACCTTGCTTTTGTAAAAGTTTGCCTTCTATTAGCCATCACAGCCAGCCATTTGCACTTGACCTCTTCAGCTCTAGCTATAAACTATACCTGGCCAGCATGTCCTGCATTCTATAGCCAGCCAAACTGACATGTATTCCAGTTGTTGCTGCTTTTTCTTGGTGTGCGATGGTTGCTACAGTTCACCACTTAATAACTGTTAAAACTAAAATAGATAGGCCTCCATACATTTGTTAGATGGAAAAAATTTCCAAGAAAAATTAATAAAGTGACAGTGCTAGGTTATAGTCTAGCAATTGTAGATCAAGATTGTATCTTTTACGCGAAATTACAAGGATTCACCTTTCTTTGTATGAACCAATCATTGGATTACTCACCATAGATACATCTCCAAGAACTCAAAATCCAACATTTCTCTGTTGCATAGATCTCAAAGTGATCAGTGGATGATCCAATAGTTGATTTGTATAAAAGGAGGCAAATCCTTCTTTCATGCGAAAGATAAACCTCCTTACCCGGTAGTTGCAGCATCTCTTCCTTGTGGAAAAGGGTCGCCCTAGCGAGCAACTTTGGGGCTGCAAGAAATGAAAAGAAGGTGATAGCTAAAACCACCTAATTTCATGCTATCCCAATGTCAAAAAGAAAAAGTCACAACCTTGTAAATTATTTAAATCAAGCCACATCCAATAGCAAATAATTCGAACAATTTGCAGCCCTTTAATTATGCAAATTCACGACTTCGACACAAAGCTAATTCCTTTCTATTGGAGTCACCAGGATTCAACGCACCTTGGTATCATAATGGAAAAGTGAACCCATGCACCAGAGAAAAGTAGGAATTGATAGCTACATCAGGGCATGATCCAAGAATGCAATGACCCGCCAAAAGAGATTTGGCGAGTGCGCCCCGAACTATTTGAGATCCCGTTGCACTTGAAGATAAAGCACAAAATTATTCTGACACTGAAATCTCCACTAACCGATCACCATTCAGAAGATGGTTCGAGGAAAGGTACGAAGTGGGGATAATGCATGGCATTTCAATGGCCAGAATCCAAATATGGCCTCTTGGATGAAAAAGAAAGCAGCTTTTCATGTCCATCAAAAGTGCATGTTATGGTTCCTAAAAGACTGCCTGCCTTTCACTTTGCAATCTATCACGGCCTTGAAAACTTCCTCCAGCTTCTTTTTGCCTCTGGCTGTGCATATCTTTGTCGTGCTTACATGGCTGATAGTGCAAAAGAAACTGTATGTCTGCAGTACGAAATATGACTACTTTCCTTGTCAGAAGTGAGACAGCACTGTTTCTTCCCCCCATAGATTATTAGTTATAATCTTTCTAGTTTCAGTGGATTGGAAATGCATGGAAACCAACTTGGTAAGCTTAAATTTACAAAATAGATTTAGAATTCAAATTTTTGATAACACCAGCAAGAAAACCACCACGCTCAGCTCTTTCAAATTCAGGCCATTTTGTAGACACAACAAGATATATATTCTGCTCATTTTATTTTATTTTTATTATCTTAAATTAAAGAGATATGCAGATATCCAATTATAAACTATACAGCCTGGGAATCCTAGCCCTCCAAATCAGACTTGGACATTTTTGGTATAATCAGGAGATTTTAACATCTGCTGACTGATGTTAGAACCTAGAAGAATGAATAGCATATGCTACACATGGGATGGTTTTCCACATGATATTTAAGGTTGGTGTGAAAATCAGGGAAAAATCTATTTTGCATGCCATGCTGCATGTGTAATGCACCATCTGTACCTCTTACATGCATGCGGCTGTCCATAATAAATTATCATGATATATTTGGAGGGTTGCAGATGGTGCATTACACTCACATGCACATCATCCACAAAATAGTACAGCACAAGAGGTTAGATATTTGATTTTCCATGCTATTTGTAGATGATATTACAAAACCAAGTAGAATATTAGCATAAATTAATACTATTTGAGGGGAAATAAATGGAAAGGGTTTAGGCAGATTTTATTCAGATCAAGCTATACCCATGTATGCTTTTCATAGGGAAGATCACATCCGCATGACATGCATGGGCTTCTGGTGGTCAATCTAGAAACAGAATAGCATATAATCTAGAAAGCTTGTTCTAGTTGGAAAGCCTTTTATCTGACAATCTCTACAAAGAAAATTTTGAATGTATATCCACTTCAAAGATTAGGAGGTATATGTGGACAAATTAGACTGACGGTAAAAATTTCAATGGAATAAAAGAACAAAACAATATAAATAAAAATAACCAGAAGAAAATGAATAAAACAACCAAAACTTGAGTAACAAGAAATATATAAAATCATTAGAGTAGCGATGAGTGTGCAAAAATTTTTATACATACACTATAAGAAAAAAGATTTTTTACGATAAATTTATTTACGATGAAAAAAATTTCATCGGCAATAAGACTATTTACGACGAAAAATCAAATTTGTCGCTAATAATAAATATTTACGATGAAAACTATTTTTCATCGTAAATATTTTCATATTTACGATCAAAACATAATTTTACCGTAAATACTTATTACTTGCGATGATTATTTTCATCGTAAATAATAAAATATTTATTTTAATTTTAAATTTTTAAATATTCATGATGAAAATAGTTTCATCGTAAATAATATAAGTATTTGCGACAAAAACTCATTTTTCATCGCAAATACTTCATTATTTACAATGAAATATTTTCATCGTAAATATTTAAAAAATAAAAATTTAAAAAAATTTAAAAATTACATATTATTGACGACGAAAATATTACATTGCAAATACTTGAGTATTGACAACGTAAAATTATTTTTCATCGTAAATAATCAATTATTTACGATGAAAAATTTTCATCGCTAATATTTAAAAAAAATAAAAAATTTTAAAAGTTTAAAAATTATACATTATTTACAATAAAAATATTACATCGCAAATAATCAAGTATTGGTGACATAATTTTCTTTTCTATCATAAATACCATATTATTTACTACGTAAAATTTTCATCGCTAATCTTTGAAAAGAAATAAAAAAATTTAAAAAATTTAAAAATTATAAATTATTTATGATGAAAAGTACATCATAAATAATCGAGTATTGACGACGTATTATTTTTTTGTTACAAATACTATATTATTTACGACGTAAAATTTTCGTCACTAATCTTTGAAAAGAAATAAAAAATTTAAAAATTATAGATTATTTATGATAAAAATATTACATCGTAAATAATTTTTATTTATAATAAAAATTAGCTTTTTATTGTAAATATTTGATTATTTATGATGCAAAAATTTTTGTCACAAAAATTTGAAAAAATTTAAAAAATTTAAAAAATTATAGATTACTGGCAATAAAAAAATTACATCATAAATAGTGGAGTATTTACGATAAAAAAATATTTTTCATCGTAAATAATTGACTATTTATGATGAAAAAAATTTTTATCATAAATAATTGACTATTTACGATGAAACAATTTCATCGCTAATAATTAAAAAATCATAACTTTAAAAAAATAACTTTCGATACTGAAAAAGAATCATTCTTTCAACATCCAGACTTTGTTGGATGATGCTACAAAATTCTTCATCCACAACCGAATCAACCGTCTTTAAGATCCAAGAGCAAACCACCTCAAAAAATTAAACATAAGAAATTTGATTTAAGAAAAATGTCAACTTCCAACTGTATAAAGAACAAAACTTTATCAACTGTTCAATGAACTAAATTGTGTCATTTACTTCTAAACCATCCCAAAAAAATTTGGTCAATAATCTTTTATGACAATAAAATCTTATAACATCTTTAAAAGAAAAATATAACTTCTTGAATGCTGTCCTTAATCGGTGGTAGATGATGCGCCACAGCAGCCGATCCCTGGAACTACCAATTGATGTCGATCTTCTATCAGAAAGATCAGACTCTATATAGAAACTAAGGCCAGCAGATCACCAAAAAATTGATGCAAATAAGATATCTGTCAAAGCATAACAACACGATCACAATTTAATTCACGTGTAACAAAGATTGTTAGTTAATATCTGCAATGTATCAGCAGAAAAATGATTCTCATCCGATGGTACATGATTACGTAATTTTTTTGTGTACGTAAATTTTTATGTACGTAATTTTTTTGAAGAAAAAATCATAAATTAACTATTTATATAAATTTCTTTATTAATATTTTATTTTTCATTATGAATATTTTTTAATGTCATTTTTTTGTTGTTAAATTTTTTGGATAGAAAATTTTCTTAGTGAGAAAAATCTAAAATTAAATTATTATGAAATTATTATTGGAGAATTTTTTTTTGTAAAAATTATTTCCAACTAAAAGTATATCTATATTGCTAATAAAATTATTAATGACTAAAATTTAGTTTTCACCATAAATAATTTTTTTTACAAAATTTTTTAAGAGAGAGAAAATTTTTAGTGGAGAATTTTTTATTTGCTTGGTTGAACTATATATTGGCGATAAAATTTTAATTTTTATTGCTAATAACTTTATTGATGATGAATTTTTTCATCGTAAAATTTTTTTTTAATTTTTTTGTAGAGAATTATTAGTGATGAAATTTATTTTCGATTGCTAATACGATAATTAACAACAAAAAATTTTATTTTCATCGCAAATAATTTTTTTAGGGAGAAAATGAGAGAAATTTTTTTTTTGACAGGAATTATTAGCGACAAAAATTATTTTTCCATCACTAATAATTTAAATCACGATGATTTTTTTTTCATCGCAAATAATTTTTTTGGTGGAAAAGTTTTTTTACCAGAGAATTTTTTTCTGAATTATTAATGATGAAAATCAAATTTTCATCGTTAATAAAATTATTAATAATAAAAATTTTTATCGTTAATAGTTCTGCTTTCAGTCACCGTCACATTGACGTCTCTTCATGCGAAACCACGCAAAACCCTTCTCCCCCCCCCCCCGTTTCATGCGAAACCCTTTCTTCTCCCCCCTTCCCCTCTCTCCTTTCTCTGATCTCTCTCCCTCTCCCTGAGCTCACATTTCTCCCGCTCCCCTCCATCTCTTCCCACCGATGAGCCCCTTTCCACCACCGTCGTCCGTCGAAGGTAAGGTTTTCAACCCTCTTTTTTTTTGGTGTTGATCGGGCCACCGGGGGGCGAAGCCGTCCGCGGGGGGGGGTGCCGTGGGTGGCCGGCGACGCCACGAGGCCGAGGAGGGGTCGGCCATCGGGGAGGCATGGTCGGCAGGCGTGGAGGGGGCGAAATGGAAACCGGGGCGGGGCGGGATGGGGCCGGAGGGGGGGATAGGGCCGAAGAGGGGTCGGCCGACGGCGATGGAGATGGGGCCGAGGAGGGTGACGGCCGGTGGGGAAGGGGGCTGGGGTCGAAGATGGGCGAGATGGGGTGGGGGGCAGGATGGGGCTAGGGAGGGGGCGACCGGTGGCGACGGAGATGGGGCCGAGGAGGGTGTCGGCCGGTGGGGAGGTTGTCAGTCGATAAGGAGGGGGTCTGGGGCCGGAGATGGGCGGGATGGGGCCGGGGGGAGGAGGCGGCCGGTGGTGACGGAGACGGGGCTGGGGAGGGTATCGACCGACAGAGATGGGGCCGGAGAGGGGGCGGTCGACGGTCGGGGGAGATGGGGTCGGGGAGGGGGTAGCGGCAGGGAGGAAGGGAAGAGAAAAAGGAGGGGGGAAAGAAAAAAAAGAAAAAAAAATAAAAAAAATAAAATATTAATAAAAATTATTTAATTATTTGATTAATTATATTTGTTGGATAAATTTTTTAGTATTACTGTTGAAATTATTTAATTATTTGATTAATTATTTTTTGTTCCACTAGCACAATGCACATTACTGTTACTTATTACAATTTAATTATTTTATATACTATTTTATATACTTTTATTTATTATAATTAAATATAAAAAATATTTTTATTTTAGAGAAAACTCTATTAAAATTTTTTAAAAAAATTTCAATACAGAGTTACTCTTTTTTAATAAATTAAAAATCTATTTTCGAATATATGTTCAGAGATGGTAGTTAAATTACATTGAGCTATAAATTTTCATTCAAGAGTCGATCTTCATTGAGATCGACTCTTGGATATCTCGTATTCGAATTTTTTAAAAAAATAATAATCTTATTATTTTTAATAATTAATATTTTATTTTATTATGTGATATTCAGTAGTTTTTTGTCCACTGTTCTCTGGATATATGGTGGATAGGGTGCGTAGGCACCATATTCACATCATATACTTGGAGAACCATAGAGAGATACTGTCGAAATTTTTATAATAATGAGTTGAAATATCCACTAATAACAATAATAAGATTATTACTTTTTTGAAAGGAATAGGGCCACACCTATTAGTAATAATTTGAAATGGATAGGATCACACAATTTTGCTTCATTAAATTGATGGAAGAAGATTTTTTCATCATCATTTTTTGATATTATGGTGCATCTGGCTGTTCATCTTCCAAAGAAAGCTCTTTTGACCGAACCGGTATATTATCGATGGATATATCCTATTGAAAGGTAAAAAAAATATACATATTTTATCATATCAATTATAAAATATAAATATATTTTTAAAATTCAAATTTATTTTTATTTATCGATTTTTGTGTACCCTAAAAAAGTATGTACGCAATAAAGCACAGCCTGAAGGGTCTATAGTGAAAGTATATATAGCTACGGGTCTGTCACATTCTGCTCGATGTATCTTGATAATATCGAAACAAGATTCAATCATACAGATCGTAATGTAGATCGTGAATGGGGTGATAATGAACGGACGTTGTCTATATTTAAACAAACAGTTCGATCTATTGGTGCAAGAAGATATGAATTTATGGACGTAAACGAGCTATCCAAGGTATACTTTTACGTTCTAAATAATTATGAAGAAATTGAAGATTTCATTGAATAAGTACCATCTTAGCATACTCTTTAATATTCTAAGTAATTTTTTTATGTCGATGTAAAATTAAAAATCATGATTTGTTGCAGTGAGCATAAGAGTATACTATGTAGAGAAAATAATACGAATGCTAATGATCGATGTAGGAGAAAATTTATAAAATAATTTGGTAATCTTGTATGTTATATTAGTAATATATTATTTATTTAATTATAAATAATATTATTTGGATCAACATAATTTTTTTATGTTATGGTGTAGATGAAATATAAGTATTTCAATAAAGAAGTGGGTGCGACCGATGAGTTGTACGATTTAGCATATGATCTCGATCGAACAGTTAATCACTACGCATCCGGTATCATTGGAGGAATAAGATTTCACACAAGAGAGCTTGAGATACAACGACGAATCCAGAATAGTAGGATTGCTACAATAGGATATGAAGGAGAAGAATAGATTGAATATTATGGTGTACTGGTAGATATCATAAAACTGAAGTATGAGTCTAGTAATTCTGTATTCTTGTTTCAGTATGAATGGGAGGATATTAGTAATAAAAAGATCGGTATTCATATCGATCTACACTTTATCAGTGTAAATTTTGCACGAACATGGTACCAAAATGAGCTATATATATTAGCAACTCAAGCAAAATAAGTAATATATTTGAATGATCTAAAATATCGAGGTAATTAGCATGTCATATAAAAAATAACACCTAGAGGCGTATATGACATACCAACCCGATTAGAGATGGATGAAAATTCAGATTTACATGAAGAGGAAGCTTTTCAACAAGAAGAACAAACATTAGCCGAGCTTTTTATTGATGAAGAACTTGTAACGGCACCTTTGAATAGGGTTGATCTGTCGTCCAACGAAGTTGAAGCTGATTTTGTATTTAATCTTGATGAGTCAGAGGGCGACGATCAGTTTATAAATGATAATGAGATAAAAGACGACATATATATCGATTATTGTGATTCAGAAGAGAATCTACACATCGAGAAAGATACGAATATTGATGAGTAGATTTATATTAATTTTTTGTTCAATTTTTTCTTGCAATAATGGTATGCGATATAATTCTATTCATTAGAATATAATTTATTTTTTATTATTATTGTTTAATATTATATTCATTTATATATCAAAAATTACAATATGGCACCAGGAGACAGATGACGACGTTCATGTTCACAGTCTACCCCGGAGGCTGAGACGCCTTCACCGATCTCCACTGCTGCACTGGCTCCATTGTCAGAGGGTCCTGCACTGGCAGGTCCCAATGAGGTGGATCCGAGTGAGACGGATCTGAGTGGTATTATTATATTTTTTGTATAATAAAATTTAATTTTTTTATTTAGATAGCTATCATACTAATGATTTATTTATTGTTATTTCAAACTAGTCTTCATCAGTAGTAAGACGAGGGTAAGGTCCATCGAAAAATTTCGCTCTAAAGCGTTGGAGACACGAGCACCCAGGACAGCGTCTCCATATCGAGATACCACCAGACTACACCAGGCCCATTAAGAGATGGTGCGAGCTGTGACAGATCGAGCTGGGCATCATATGCTGCAGCTATGCCCTGTGACGTTTTTCGATTGACATCACGTTGTACTGGCTCAGAGAAAGATTTTCTACACCCACTTATAGGTAAAATAAATTATATTATGAATATTTAATTTATATAATATTCTTCTAATATTTGTTATTGGTAGGGTGTATTCGACATTATTGATTTTGAGGAGGATCACGTGCGGCGAGCCATGGACACTCATTTATCTTTGCATTTCAAGGATTATCACCATCACATATATCAGTATTGATATCATATGATGCAGAATCATGGGGAGGAAGCAGCATGGCAGCAGCCCTATGATAGCATCACTATAGATGATTGGACTGTCATATGCCGGTATTATGAGGATCTGGCATATCAAGTTACACATTTAAACTTCTTCTTTTTTTAAAGTTTAATGATTGAATCATTTATTTTTAAATTAAATTTATTATCTACTAATTTGACTGGTAACTGTACAATGAAAATATATCTAGAACATCGCGAATCGGACGAGACAGACTGTACCGCATTATGGGGGTTCGAGGTCATTCGTTTGTCACATGAAGCGGATGGTAAGTAATTTTAAAGTAGCATATAATTCTCTAGCTATTTAAAATTTTTTTAATTAATTATTCTCAAATTATCGAGAGATGCTGAGAGTGGCGAGCTTTCTGGTAGGATGATATCTACCAGCAGACCCACCAGCGATGGTCAGGAGAGTCGATGATGGGGAGCCAAGAGCTCTTTGTAAGTTTTTTTAATTATTTTTTTATTCACAATCTGATTTTTATTATAAAATTAAAATAGCTATAATTTTAATTTTCAGAACTGTATGACAGACATGAGATACCAGCCTATCCCTGAGGGCTCGACCGCACCCACAGATGATGAGATCTGTGATCAGATGCTTGGTACGAGATCATATTATGTTAGAGGTCTAGGGTATGGGATCACTGTTCCCTCATTCTCACGTTCGTGTAGGACTGACATCCATTCTGCCTGCAATGTTTGACTGACGGAGGTACAGAGACAGGCTATCGAAGATCGACAGCGAGCTCATGAGTTGGTTGTACATGTTGAAGAGCATCAGCAGCTCCAGATCCAGATAATGGCGCAGATGGAGCAGACAATACAGCTGATAAGATAGCAGCAGGTCGGTCCGAGCTCTTTCGAGCGCTCTCCTTCCTTAGCTCGTTCTCCTTTTACAGATGCCGATACTTGACGGTCTATTTATGTAATTTTTTATTTTTATTTTAAATTTTTTATAATTTTAATTTAATATAATAAAATAATAAAATTTATTTATGAGTTTATTATGTAAATTTTTTATTTAATTTTTTATTTTTTATTAATAAAAAATATTATAATATATAAATTAAAAATATATATTTATAAATTATTTTTAAAAAAAATAAATTATTAGCGACAGAATTATTTTTGATGAAATATTGATCATCAAAAATATTTTACTACGATTAAAAATTGATCGTAAATAAAATTTTTAATAAATTTAAAAATATTAAAATTTTATATAAAATTAATAGCGATAAAAATATTTTCGTCGTAACTAATTATTAACGACGAAAATTTTCATCAAAAATTATTGTATTTACGATGTAAGCTTTACGTCGCTAATATTATTTAAATTTGATTTAAAAAAATTATTATTAAATTATTAACGATGAAATTTTTTTCGTCGCTAATAATTATATTTATCATGAAAAATTTTCGTCACTAATATTTTTATAAATATTATTAATTAATAGCAACAAAAAATTTTCATTGCAAAAAATCATATTTGCAACGAAAATTTTTCATCACTAAAAATTTTTAAAAATTTTATTTTCATAAAAATTTTTAATTAAATTAATAGTGATAAAAATATTTTCATCGCTATTAATCTATTATTTATTAGTGATGTTAAATTTTATCGTAAATATTCTTTTTCATGATTAAAAATTTTTGTCATAAATAGTTTTGGAAAAAGTAATTTTTTTTAATGACAAAAAATTTTTGTCGCAAATAATGATTATTCACGACGAAATTATTTTTTCGTCATAAAATATTATCAACGATGCGATTATTTACGATGAAATATTAACAATGAAAATTTCGTCATTAATAACTATTAGCGATGAAAATAAATTATTAGTGATGAAAAATTTTTATCGCTAATAACTTCTTTTCTTGTAGTGATGCATAGCATATATCTTATGGATGTTTTTTGTTGTTAACTCAAAAAACCTTATTAAAAAGGATTTAATTACATCAAAAGTTCTAAATCTTTGGGAGGTTTTTATTTTTTGTACTAAACTTCAATTTAGCACAGTTAGATCATTAAATTTCTAAAATTTTTCAATTGGTACCCTAGCTTGATTTTAGTTTAATAGAAATGGCCAAGTCCTATCATGTGACATCTAAAAATCGCTGATTTGGACTAAATTGAGTGATGTGGATTAAAATTCTTGGATGATGTCAAATGTGTCATTGTCGTTCCTGGGCCATCTTGTTATAAAGAAGATACTATGGGCCGCATCCGGCCCAATCCTGACCGACAGACGGAATGGGTAACTCCGCAGTCCAACGCCTCAGGAACGCTCACTGGGCGTCAAAAGCGTGTTCGTTTTGTCTCACGGGCGGCACGACAAATCTACAAAGCCCTGCCAAGAACCCTAAGATCTCCTCGTCAGGGTAGGTTTCAAGGATTTGGAGCCGCCTCAATATCTAACTTAGGGTTTGGTATCCCGGACGTGAGTTTCTCCCCTCTTCTTCTTCTTCTTTGTGGATGTAATCTATGATATTCGGATGCTGTGCTTTTCCTTTTATCTCTTTTTTCTTAATTTTTTTCCTTCTTTTTGGGTTTTGCAAATCTTTGAAGAGTGCTTTCAGATATCAGCCTCTTCTTTCTTCTCTCTCTTTTTCTTTTTTCCCTTATTTTTACCTAAGTTACAAGGGAAAAGATGGGGAGAGGATAGGAGTGATAAAAGAATGGGCTCCAAACAAAGAGTCAAACAGCAGGCGCCTATTCAATGGCGATATCCTGTCTGCCGCTTGGAGCCCATATCAAACACCACCTGCCAGACGAAGATTGCTTGGATATCCTATCCTCTCGTTATTCCAATGTCACAATATCTGGCCACACTTATTACCTACTCATAAACTGAATTCCCCCTCTTTTATTTGTCTTTTGCTCTTCTATATTTTTAGTCTTAGTACCATGTTTATGTTTTATTGGACTAAGATTATATCCGTGATAGGGTTTTTCTTTTTCCCTCAAAAATGGGATTTTATGGAAGGAAAGCATGATGATGGTGGTTCTATTTCAGACACTGGGGCTTGGTCACAGGCTACCTTCTGCATAGCCGGATATCCAACGGTACTTGTGATGCTGCTACACGATTGAAAGGTGTGCTGGCTTCTTCGTAGCCCCTTTCAAATTAAAATTATTCGCATTAGATTGATCAAAGCCATTAGTGATATCTTTGAAAGCCAGATGCATGTGCAACAAGAGCAGATATCTAAAGGTGTTTTCCTGGATATATTTGGATGGCAAGTAGATGAAGAAAACTGAAGGGGCAGCACATATTCCCTCTCGATATGACTCTTGATCTGTGTATTGTTCTGCGGTTCTTGGGAGCTGTTTTCAAAATCCTCAAATCACCCTTCTATAACTTGAGCCGCCGACACTTCATCCAAATTATCCAAATACTCGAGGAGTTATGCCCAAAGTTCGAACCCGAACCTCTGGCTGGTTGCCTGGTAGAGGAGTTTGTCCATTGGAACAAGCTCCAATTTTTTTTTTTTTTTTTTTTTTTTAAATTGAGGATTTTGCAAGAAAAATATGGTCATTCTTCAATTTGTGGATTCAATATTGTTTGCCCTTGATTCTTCCATACTAGCTCACTAACCTGCAATGTTAATCTAGGTTGCACAAGTTTTGAATTGAATTTGTGCAACATTTTAAATAGCTGATTTTACAATATAGTTACATGGATGTTGTGCAAGGCATTCTTCTTGCTACTTTGTGAAATCTTCCTTGTTCCAGCAATGTATTGATTGTTTAATGCTTTAGTAACTTAAATGCAGTTCTTGTTCTAAGAAAACTTTAATTCAATTCGTGCATCTTATGATCCATTAGTAAATGGAATAGTATGAGAACGATCTTACATAATTAGGCATCAGCTCTGAGCATCTATTGGTGTCTTATTTTAGATAACATCCAATACTACACATATATGGCATTTGATTTCTAAATTGCTAGGAAAAAAAAAAATCAAATCTAATACTTGAATGGCCTTTTTCCGAACAAAGTAAATACAAACTTCTTAAATCTAACCGAGCTGATTCTTCTTGCCGACACTTGAAAGAATGATTTCTTTTTTAATTTTTGTCATGATAATAGGATCCTGATTAACTTAAATGAATAATGGAATCTGGTTCTTTACTCTAAATACAATTGAAGAATATGAGCCAACAACTCTTTCACAATATTTTCCCAAAGGAAAAGAAAAAGAGAGAGAGAGAGGATGCATATGTTTCGTACAATCAATCTTATGCTAGATGTGTTTAAGCACAAGAATAGTTTTCTTGATGAAAAAAATCAAAACCAATGGCTCAATATTATTCCTTGGCACCCACTCCTTCATCCTTTTCCAGTTGACTTGGTTACTCTTCTGTAACATTGCTTTATCATCCTCCTCTCCCTTGCTTTCCTCTTCCTCGGTCCCCTTCTGCTGACTTTCTTGACCCAACTGACCACACTTTGACTCCTCTTCAGTACCATTCTCTTCCTTACCCTTCGTCTCCTTTTGTTGAGTCCCAAATGACCACCTTCACCATTGTCTTCCTCATTCTTCACCTCCTTCTTTGGTTGCTGTTTGGCTGTTGATCCCCTTTAGCAGACTTCTCCCCACCCTCGACCGCTTTCTTTGGCTTCATGCGACCTGGTTGACCCCTTCCAGCATCCTCCTCCCCAACCTTGACCTCCTTTTCCGGCTTCGGTTGACTGGGTTGACCGACTCGTCCAACTTTCACCACCACCTCGTCCTGCTGTTGACTCGGTTGACTTTCCGGCTCTTGATGTAAAATAACAGACTCGAATGCCCCCACAAGTGCTTTGACTTTATTACTTCTCATTGCCAGCTTGGTCGCTGTCTCTTCTGTAGCATCATTGTAGGCAGGTGGCGCATCCTTCTCTTTAAGCTGCTTCCACTTCAATGCCAAGTTCTCTCTTTCCGTCTTCCCCTCGACTTCCACCTCCACCCCCTCACCACTTTGCTTAGACCTCAACCTTTCACCCACTGCCACCTTTCCCTCACCTTCCACTTCCCTCCATTGTCGGTCGACCTTCAGCTTCCTTGGCACTCCATTGCCGGAGACCTTCTTTGTCACCTTCACTCGAGGAGCTCCTGGCTTCCCGATATCACTCTTCTCTGTACTTGTCCCTTGCTTCCCTTCACTGTTGCTCTTTGGGGACCGTGATACAGGTCGGGCAGCATGACCCTGCACCCCATTGTCAATGGAGAGAACCTTTTCTTCTTGCTCTAGTTTGCTCGCACTGGTGATGGAAGTGCTGCCATTGACTTCTCCTCTCTTTGGCATGCTCTTTGGGAAACTTGTTGCTCTTGTGAGAGTCTTCCCACTCGATGCTTTCTCTGGAACACTCTTCGGAGAAAGGACAGGTTTCAGCGAGAAGCCGCTTCTTGGTGTCTTCTCCATGGACTTTGTAGAAAGAAGGCGTTTCCTAGCGGTAGTGGCAGCGGTCACGGGATCCTCGGGATGCTGTTGCTGGCTCGTGGAGCCGTATCGGCTGGAGGTGTCATGACCCGAACTTGCCGTTGGCTTGAGATAGTTGGGCACCGGCTTTTCTTGCGCCGTGGGAATGTCTCTACTGGGGGAGTCTGCAGTCATTATTCTCCCATCAGAGAGAAAAGTCCTTCCAGGGGTTGAAGGAGCTGAGAAGCTCCTCTCTCTGAGGTGGACGCCTTTCTTGGCTCTTGTAGCCATGGGCTGAAAGTACCAATTTGCAAACAAGTATGCTAAGAATATAAAACAATGCAAGGTTGGTAAGAAAAAGATCTACAGCCAAGATTCATTATTGCATGTATTTGGGATGCATTTCCTTTAAGTTTGAATGCAGATCTTTTCACGTCAATTGCTATATATTGGATTTTACAACTATCATGATCTATTGACTTCTCTTTTGTTATCATACAACATAATTTCAAATCCAATAATCTACCTCAAAAGACCTCAGATTTCCATTAGACCTGCTCGTACCAACAGCAAGCTTCTTAACATAATTTTGGACAATAATTGAGTGCACGCTGACCAATTTGAGTCAGAAGTGTATCGATATAGGTTTGTGAGAACCATTTTACTAAATTTATAGCTGATGGATATATATAGATTGTTTTGAACGTCGCATACATTGACAGAAATGCTTGGTGACGAATGTTTTTTTTTTTTTTTTTTTTGAGAAAAACGAGGTGACAAATGTTAAAGCTCATCTAAGCTTCACATATTGAACAAAGCCCATGGAGCATATTACTTATCAAAATGCTTGCAAATGTAAGGTTTTCTGGTCTAGCTTTCTTGGCTAAAAGTATATTTTAAACGATCTTTTAACGATTCAAATATGGGGGTATGTCATGATTCATGAATCCAAGAGGATGGGCATGCAGTCATGAACGGTACCGGCTATGTTTTAAGGTGGGCAGCAGATCTAACGTGGATTTTTTTTCTGGAGCTAAAGTTCCGCTGTGGCCCAGTCTACTCTCCAAGCCTAATCTTGAGGTCTAGTTGTGTTAAGATCTCGAAGAATCTTAGAAGCAAAATTTATCAAACCAAAAGTTTAAACAAATAATTTTGAGTCAGATGTGGATCAAAATCTCTCAAATTTCATGAACTGAAACAACCACCAAAACATGTCTTTTCCCCCTAAAAAATAGGATGGGATCACAAGCCCATGGCAGGAAGCTCTACGGATGACCAACTCAAAATTTTATATGATAATGCGTCACTCATGGCGTACACATTGTAGAGAAGGACGGCTTCAAACCCAAATAATAAAAGAATTTTATGGTTGAGCCAAATTTGTCATCAACAACACAAACACGTATACCCTTAAAATAAAACTTTAGAATAATCCTTCAGATACTTATTTTTTTTTATGTACATGTACTTATGACGAATTCAACATAATGCCTTTCAATCAACATTTTCTATAATTTTTTTCAAATTTTAATATGAGAGAACAAAAAGGTGGAAAGTTCATGAGAAACTGCTGCAAATAAAAACAAAAATTACCTTCCTGTTGGAATGGTAGAAATTTTGGCGTTATGAACTTCGCTTTGAGATAGAACTTGGTTTGAACGTCAAGGCTTTCCTTCCTTGCTCGGAGATCATTTAATTTTGAATGGTGGAAGGTAAGGGGTCGTTTGTTCGGAATAGGAGGAGTTGGTTGGTAATAATAGGTGGGTGGACCGGGTCAATGCGTACAGCCTTTGTTTTCCCTCGGGTGTACCTGTCGCTCGGCCAATTCTGTAAAGATATTGTTAGGGATATCCCTAAGGTTTTTGATGAATGCACCCCCTGGTTCTATCTGTATGCACTGGATAAAGGAGAGAGAGAGAGAGAGAGGGAGAGAGAGATGGGGAGATTCCATCGAGGTTGCCCCATCGAAACCGTTACCCACGACAGTACGGAAATAAACGGTAGCCGTTATTTGCTGGTCCAAACCTGGATTCCATTTTGTTTGGGTTAAAAACAGGCGAAATAACGGCCTTTGTTAGTAATTATGACAGGAAAATGACCGCACCATTTGGTTATGTGTCAATTAAGATATTGTTATTTTAGGTGATATTGATATTTGGACCATTAAGATGGTCATTTTTTAATTATAACTGCCATTTCATTAAATCATGCTTGACATGGATTGGTTTGTGCACATTGGACCTGAGTTAGGTCTACCTCACAAAATAGTTGACGTTGGTTCGACCTGCCCCGATTTGCTAGCAAATCAGATTTTGTTGACCAGAATTTGTGGGTGGGGTTGGGGTGGTTGATCAATCAATTCATGATAATTGGTGACATTGGTAAAGTAATTGGATGTTGCATAGATGCAAGTAATTGGATGTTGCGTGCATGCAACTTAGGTTCCAACATTACTTATTTTATTGAATTGACATTCGGTGGGGGGTGGATTTAGCTGGGTTAGTCTATGTTCTTCTTGATCCAACTTATTTTCAAATGACCTGTGAACAAGACCAGCTGCCAAATTTTGTTAACTCGGGTCAGGAACTTGTCATGATACGAGTCATGTACATTGCCAATTGGGCTATAACCCAATGCCCGCACTCTTTTCTAAATATTTTGGTTCTATTTTCAATGCTTGAAATGTATTTTTATTACATCGAATACAAATATGTTTGTTTGATTAATTGCACCATTAATATTAAAGAAAATAGATAGATACATAAGATGACAAGAGAGCAAGATATACTATTGCAGTCTAGGGATCGGATGGCTGGATTTGACTCCGTACCCGCATACGTTTGGGCCTTGACCACTTGGAGCCTCAAAGTTTTGCCTTTTAAAAAGAGAGGGAGCATATGTGCGTGGGTAGGAGGTGATCCCACAGATGACGTCAATGTTGCTATGGAGAAGTCGAATGGCTGGGTTATAGCCTCATAGTTTTGCCCTTTAAAAGGAGAGGGAGCATCTGTGCGTGGGTAGGAGGTGATCGCACGAACGACATCAATGTTGCGATTAGGGAGTTGGATGGCTGGATTTGTCTCAACGCACACATACGTGAAGTATTGTCCGTTTTGGCTCAGACCATCTTTGAGTTTCAGTAAGCTTTGGTTATTTGGAGTTTCACGATTTTATTTTTTAAAAAATACCTTACATGAAAGAGAAGATTTCAATTCATATAAGCCATATTTTTTTTTGACTCACAACAGATGTGGAACTAAAAATATTATCTTCTCACAATACTTACAAATAATTAATTACATATATCAAAGAAGATTAGTAAAGTTTGACCTGGAGCAGAGAAAGAAACATAGGCAGCAAAATTGGTGGCGGTGCATTTAGCTCATTTAGACTCTCCATTTTAACCACTTTAGCTTAACTACAGGACTTCAGTCAAACATGTTGTTGGGGCCCAGGAAGGTGGACCCTTACTTACTGTTTGTTTAAAAAAAAAAAAAAATTTCTCATTGACTTCACGTCCGTATGATACCAAACCATTATTTAAACGATGCTTATCTCCCCCACTTCACCTAACTTTCGCATGCATGCTTGTCTAGCAGAGCCAATAATCAACATAATATTCACACCGTAGCAATCAAACAAGATAATGGCTACATAAAAGATGTGACTAGAAATATCAATAATAAACTAGCTATTTTACATGCGTGTCCTTAGTTTTATTAAATTAAATAACATCATTTATTTTTTTGTAGATAAAAACTCTGAAATAAATCACATAGACATAATAAATAGTGGATGCTTTATGATTGCAACACTGCAAGATTATATAATTTATAACATCCATTATTTATAAGTCATCATGTATGTTTCCATATATAATGGTTGTTACAACAAATATAGCTATAGTGCTATCCAAAAAAAAAATGCAGCTATAATTTACAGCCAAGGAGATGAAAGAAAAAAAAAAAAAAAAGAAAAGTTGAGGTTCCTTTTTAGGATTAGATAAATGAGAGAGAAATAAATAAGAACAAAAAGAAAAAAATGGGGAGAAATAATTTCTCTATAAATTCATAGTTTTTTCTTTCAAATACGAAGAGATTTGAACAAAGAAAAGAGACTAGACATTTACAATAACTTATATTTTTTATCTCAAATTGAGATATGTTACGATCAATTTTCTGTTGCGTCCGTTACCGGTGAAGATCACCTGTAAAATGAAGTTCACACTGATCGAAATTGTATTCGGCAGGGATCCTTCGATGTTTAAGTCAATAGGGAGTGATAAACAGCAGATAAATATTTAGAGTAGCAGAGTTTTAACTTCTAAGAGTCCTTACTAAATATTGTTCATTTATCTCTTTTTATAGATGAGTTACTGATAGATGAGTTATTGATAATCATTTGTGACGGTTAAACACGTGGATCCCATTTATCTCGATATTATATGATCATGGGATGAACGGTTATATCTGTCACTGAACATATTCTGTCCATTATGCACTTTCTGCGCTGATGGTTTCTAGTAAGCAGACTCTATATCGGTAATCTAAATATATCGACTATATGTCGATAATTATGAAAGCCTAAATGACCATCAATCGACAATTTTGATATACCGATAGTCACCGGTTTGGAACCAATTAAGTTATCGCAATCGGAGTTTGCTTGGGATGATTGAGAATAGCCGATTGTTAGTCGGCCAATCGATTGATAATCAACAGTTCGTACTTATCAGGTCGATCGAAAGTCGAAATCGAAAGAATCAACTGAATTATCCTAACAAGATAATTTAAAATTTATTTTTTTATATATATAAAAAAATATATATTTATTTTTCTCTTCTCCTCTCTTTTATATCCAAACATTGTGTTAAAACCATTTATGCATCAGAGTGGAAGACACGTTAGACTTCAGAATTGACAATAAGTTAATAACATGGACGCACTCCCAAGAAGATAAATGAAGGGTAGACCTAAAGGCTAAAACTAGATTTAAACAAAAGAAAAAAAAATTCTACCCTAAAACTAGATTTTAGAAAAAGAAAAAAAAAAAAAAGGTAAAGAAAGAAAAGATGATTCAAACTTGTAGGTGAAGTGTTTTATTCTGTGCCAGTTCAGAGCGGGCCCACTACCAACCTGACAATCAGAATGCACAATGATCAAACGGTCCAAATTTGCAGGGAAGGCTAAAACCTCCACGCTGAGAGGCCACCTCCACCCGTCGGCTGCTTCCCTCTATATGAAAGAACCCGAAAGGAAGCAGGAGGCATTGGGCAATCGAAAAGCTCGTGGCTTTTTGCGTCTCGCCCGCTTGGTTCTCGCTTTGGTCGAGTGCTCTGCGCCATGGTAGGAGGGGAGAGCCAGAAGAAGAGGGTGGTGGTGGTGGGAGGAGGGGTGGGCGGCGCTTTTCTCGCTAAGAAAATGCAGTTCGACGCCGATGTAGTACTTATCGATCCGTAAGAACCTCCCACTCTTTTCTTGTCCTCATCATGTTGGTAAACAAATTGGTTATTTTTGGACTAGTTTTCCATGAATTGAGATGGTTCTTTCTCATTGAGTACTGTATACTATATCGTATACTGTAGTTTATGATTTAGTTATAGGATCGCCATTTCCTCTGTTTTACTTTAATTTTCTTTGAGATATATCTGAATTTGGAGTGCTGCTACATGGATTTAAGATCTTATAATGTTTGGTTTAGCTGGAGGTTTGCTTATAAATCTATCAACTTCGATTTTTACATGAAATTTATCTTTTTCTTCCCCTCCTTTTGAGAAAGATCATTGTATGAAACACCAAAAAATAAAAAAGAAGAGAGGAAATCCATGCAATTATCTATTTGTAAGTGTTTTTAGTGGCTTGGTTTGACAACTATATTACTCGAAAAAATGGATGGAGAGGTGTAACCAAAAACCTCTCTGTTCTAGAATTTTTTTTTTCGCTAACGTATGCGTGACTCTTGAGAATTTTATAAAATTAGTACTCTAATAAAATACCTTATCATGGGTTATCATTGTTCAGACTTAGCTGGGTTAGGTAGGGGCGCAGTTATGGTTTGTTTAGTATTTTTCCATACCTAAATTTGTTAATTGACAATACCCTTTTGGCAGAACCTCATCTTTGTGGGACTTGAATAGTATATGCCAAGCTTATAGCCCATCTTATGTGTGGTAACTTCTCGTCAAAAATTACTTGTCATATTTATTCTCTTTATATATATATATATATATTCACTGAGGTATTTCCAAATACTTATAAACAAATTCTCCTATCTTTGTATGTGCTCATTATAATTCTGTTGGCAATGTTAAAGAAACTTAAAGACATTTCTGTAAAAAACACTATGGTCAAGCATGCATCCACTACTTCCATTTTGATCTTTTTTGGATAACAAATTTTTGCTTTTTGTATTTTAAAGCATAAATTTAAATTACCAGGGACTCATAAAAGCTAAGCAATCCTAATAGTTAGGAGTGGCTCTGTGCTGGTTGATATTGATGGCAGCTTCCCTCCATATAAGCAAATTATCCCATGTTTTATGTGTTTGATTTCCTAAAGATTTTTGACAACTAGTAAGGGTTTCTCTGCTCCAACTATAACTTTGTTGTGTAGATCACTTTGAGGGGTCATATCAATTTGTCTAATGTCATTCTTTTTTCTCTGATACTAGGAAGGAATATTTTGAGATCCCTTGGGCATGCCTAAGATCAATGGTGGAGCCGTCATTTGCTGAAAGAGCACTGATCAAGCACACTGACTACTTTACCAATGGTAGAGTTGTTACATCCCATGCCATCGGTATCACTGAGTCAGAGGTGCTTACTGAAGATGGCCAGACAATTAAATATGACTATCTTGCCTTGGCTACTGGCCATGCAGATCCCACACCAAGAAGCAGGAAGGACAGGCTAGAGCAATTTCGGCAAGGCATGTCAAATGATCATTATCTTCTTTAAGATGCAATATCCATATGTCATCCTCAACTGAGCATTTCATCTCACATAATGCATGTTCTTTGTTTCTTTTTTCTTTTTTAAATCTTCGGTTCTTTGCTTGTTTAGCCATAGATTACTGATGATTTCCTTAACTGCTACTCACTGAATTGTTCAAATTTCAGTTGTCTTTCATAGTACATTATCTACATATCCTTTTTCTGATGTTGTTTGCTATAGTTTGCCATTGATTCAATCAATTAGAGAATTGCCTGTAACCGGTGTTAGTCACATAAGCTTCGTACAAGCTTAATTATATCAACTGAAATTCCCTTGTGCAGCACCAATTATTGTTGCTATTACAGTCACCATCATTAAAATTACCAGTCTTGGTCACTTTTAAGATCAGATAGCACTATCATATAAGATGATTTCCCCATCAACAGCTATAGATAACTACTATTTTCCATGTTTAAGAGGACCAGTTGTTGTTTATAATTAAATCTAATTTATTTTGCTTAGAGAACTTAAGACTTGTACACAGCAACTTCTTTTTTGATATTTTCCATGCAGCAGTTGGTCATCAAAGCTTTATTATTTTTATTTCATTTTTACCTCATGATGAACATGTTTCAAAAGTTCATAAGAGTTGATGACTCTTTGTAAGATAGCTTTAGAAAATAGAAAGCCTCTCGAGTTCTTCAACTACAAGCAATATCCCGATCATTTATTTTTATGCTCAAAATGTGTATAACAGAAAAGTCACATCTTGAAGGTCATCTCTTCTCATATTGGTAACTCTCATTATTTCCAATGACAGAAAACGATAAGATAAAATCATCCAGCTCTGTCCTAATCATTGGAGGTGGACGAATGGGTGTGGAACTTGCTGGAGAGATTGCAGCTGACTACCCTGAGAAGAATGTGACTCTGATCCATGATGGACCAAGGTTGCTGGAATACATAGGACCAAAAGCTTCAAATAAGGCACTAAAATGGTTGAAATCGAAGAGAGTCGAAGTGCTTTTGGAGCAGTCAGTCGATCTAGACTCCATAACAGAAGGAGAAAGAGTGTTTACAACATCTGCAGGAAAATCTATTACAGCTGATTGCCTCTTTGTTTGTGTGGGTAGTAGACCACTGGGTTCAACATGGCTCCAAGAGACTTTCCTGAAAGAGAGCTTGGACAAGTCTGGAAGATTGATGGTGGACGAGACATTGAGAGTCAAAGGACGAAGTAATATTTTTGCCATTGGAGACATCACTGATATTCGTGTAAGTAGTAACTCTTTGCTGGTCTTTACCATCTCTTATGGCTGGGCAGCTTA
The DNA here is from genome assembly GCF_000442705.2 of Elaeis guineensis. NCBI lineage: Eukaryota > Viridiplantae > Streptophyta > Magnoliopsida > Arecales > Arecaceae > Elaeis > Elaeis guineensis. Next base: position 8,836,268 of record NC_026000.2, on the reverse strand, counting down.
CATGTCAAGGTGGTTTGTGGAGGTTTTACCTGCATGTACCGTACGCATAATTCTTCATTACCCTTTTCTACGGGAGGAAAATTGCACATCCAGCATGTTTTATTCATTGAAAGCACATCTCTATGCTCTCCAAGTTACTCTGTAGTGCAGCAAATATAGTTTTCTATAGCAAACTATTAATCTCATCCATGTCATGGATTATAAATAGAGATTGTCATGCATCTGGCGAACATGCTTCCAACTTGATATGTTGAGCAAGTTCTTATGCTAACAAGGCATATTTTATAATGTGGGCAGGAAATCAAACTAGGTTACCTAGCACAGAAGCATGCAGCAGTGGTGGCCAAGAACTTGAAGCTGTTAATGGAGGGAGGTAGAGAAAGCAAACTGGCCACCTACAAGGCTGCTTCAACCATGGTGGTAGTCGCCTTGGGAAGGAAGCAGGCGGTGGCTCAGTTACCATTTATGACAATCGGCGGGAGGCTACCTGGCATGTTCAAATCCAAGGACTTGTTCGTCGGATGGATGAGGAAAGGGATAGGACTCGACCCTCGTGCCGTCTAACAAAATAATTCTGCTTGTGGAACTGAGCGGTTTTTCAATGTTGTATGTCTTCTGTGACAGTGTCATGATTTGCTGTAATATTGTGTGAACGTACCGCATTTTGCTCTCCTTTTTTCCTGGTCCTGGACAAAAACAGAATAGACGTGTGCATTAATTTAGTTTATGATATGGTATGACCATAACAATTCGAGGAAAACTCGTCCATACCTGGATGTTGATAATTTGTATGCGAGCCCAGCCGTCTGATCAGAAGTTTTACTTGAAGTTGGAATTTATGGAATTATGATACATATATTGTTCTTCCTGTCCTGTGAAGAAATCCCATCCGTTATGTCTCCCAAATCTAAGAATATTGGGGGCAGCAAACGCATCAAGCACGCTGCTTTATCACAATGGGTAATTGGTGCAACGCTTGGCTCCGAAAAATAACATCTTTGTGGAAAGATAGCATTGCTAATGCTTGAAAGAGAATAAATATCACCTATTCGTGAACATCAGATAGTAATTTTACCTTGAACTCAAGAATATCGTTGTCATCGAACCCACAAAAAGTCTTGTTTTTAGATCTCACACTACCAAATGGTCAAATTACTTTTACCTACGCTTGACATACTAATATGATGCAAGTGGGAACAAAGGAGGCAAACTAGATGGCTTCTTTTTAAGTCTTGTTTCATGAAAACAAACCAAGCCAGCAATGCAAAGATTTACACACAGAATCAGGATTTTTTATTGATGAAACAAACCAAGGTGCAAGCTGGTTTCCCATAATATGTTTTACACTGGTGTACGCACGTTCCATTCCCTCAACTACATCATACAACCATTCATGTTCTGGGACAAACCCTTTTCACCTTTAAAAATAATCATTAAATAAATAAAACGAAAAAATGTAAGCTCACAACCAAGCCTGTGACCCCAAAAAGAATACCAGATGGAAAAATTTAAGAAAAACTGGATATCAAACATTGAAATATGGGAAAAGTGAGAACCTATGTCGATGATGACAAACTATTTGGGAGCAGAAGCCGCTAAAAAAGCATTGACGCTGTCCCTTCAAACCTAAACATGGGCCCCCTGAACCCAGATTAACCACACTTGATAGGACCAATCACAAATTTGACTGTAAGAGAGTTGGGAGGTATTCATATAGATGTGCAAGGCAGGTCTCATCCATCCCCATGACAATTTGGCAGGCTTAGAATAACTGAAGAGCCATTTTGTGCCTGCTCTGCCTCCATTTTGGTAGCTTGTAGAAAGCTTCCTTTGTCATGCCAAATTTCTCCTTAAATTCCGCTGCAGATAAATAAGCCTGCCATTGGCAGAAAAGATAATTACAATGATAAAAATAATGGATTGGGATAGAGATTTCCATATAGGATCAAATGGTCCGATGTTTTACCTCACGCTTGGTTACATCAATTTCTGTAACAGGGTCAATAGATGATGTCTTCAAGCGTTCATAGGGGAATATTGGTAATCCTCTTTCATCTTCAGTTTCACCCACCTTCGCACCTTCCTTTGTGGTGAGAGCTTCAGTTCCACTGCTTATTGCAGTGATGCTGTCCTTTGCATTCACCTCTGGTTTTGGTTTGTTGATCTTAGGGCTCACTTCAGCCAAAGAAATGCAAAAAGGTATTAGCTTTTGGTATAAAATATACTCTCTGTGCTTTCAAAAGATTGCTGAGCATACATTTTACTGATTTTGGTATCATAGTTTCCTTTGGCCGCTCGAAAGAAGCAGAGAGTGCCGCAATCGCCGCTGACTTGGAAGCCAACTTTGCAGAATCAGGTGTCACAGATTTTGGATTAAGTTTCCTAACAACTGGAGGAGGGGTTGAGAGATTCCTGGCATTTGGATTCTCAAAGTTAGCAGCTAGTGCATTGAAGGCAGGAGATCTTCCTCTAACTCGAACACGGTCGGGGCTGAACGACATGCTTCTAGAGCGCTGAGATTTGTCTGCCACAGTAGACCTACCCCCATATGATGATGGTGATCGTCGCTTGGGTTTCTGAGAGCAAATATCTAATCAGCAACAAATTTCCACCCAAATTCCCTTCCAGAAAGAATTCTTCAAGAAGCATAGATGAGCAAGAACAAATAAAAAGAACACAGCACTACAAAAATCAAAAATGTGGCGGTGGAGTTTTCAAGAAACATCATAATGATTAATGAAAGGTGTTAGTTACAATTATACCTAATCTGTTGCATGCCATTGTTAAATTTATAGTTGCAGCATGCCAAAGAATTCAAGAATTAATGCTTTCAAATATTGTACTCTTATGAGGAAGGTCTTTGGAAGTTGGCTAGAGAAGACTAATGGCATGCTGCCATAGATAGTCCTCTATGCATTCAGACTTGCTTGTCATTTGGAGATGAATTTAACTCCAAAAGAGCTTGCGCATGTTGGGAAAAGGAACCAACTGAGAAGTTCTCCTTTACCAACATAATTATGCAAGTTCCACTGAGAAGAAAATAGAGAAAAAACAACTAGCATATCTGTATGACTTTTCTTTGTAAGACCAATCAAAGGCAAGGGATGAAAAAAAGAGACACCAAACACAAGGCGACATCGCATAAAGAGGCCTTTGTGGTATGATACAAGGAATAAATAACAAACTCACTTGGGCCTTACTCTACCATTATATCACATTAGTAACTTTCATGCCTTTGAACTCCTTTCTCAAATCAATATCCATGCTAGTATTAATTTTTGAAAAGGTTTTTAACCAAAGCTTATGATGTAATTTAGAACTATGCTAGCTATATGAGATAAAGGAACGATGGTTTCTCACAGCTAATGTCGGAGTTACTCCATTCTTCACCACTGCTAGCTTCCTCTGGAATGAATTACCATGCATCTGCAATCAAAAAGAGATTTCACGAGCCATACCATAAACATAATGAAATTTCTCAAGCAATGCCCCAACTATTCAGGGTCAGAGCAGCCACATATTAGTATGACTAAGACGGTTTCTAAACTAATACCACTCAGAAATTCCCTTAAGCAACTGTGGCAACACTGCCAGAAAAGGAATCAGATAAAGATACACGGTATTTTGACAATATTATTTAAATATTTACCACTGATTTTGCAGAGTCCCAGTTGAAGAAGCGAGTGAAGAAGGGTGGCTCACTTCCTTCTGTAACAATGTATACTGGAGTTTCTTGAGATAGATTTTCCAGAAGAAAATCATGTTCAAGAAATTTCTGGAGAAAATAGTAATGGAAAGGATAAACAACCAAGAAAAATGATGTTAACTAAAATCAAAATGGCAAAAGGCTGCTTGCAAAGTAAATATAACAGATGAAAGACACCTACTTCTAACAAAGGCATAACAATTCATACCTCTCCAATGCTCAAAGCTTGTGATCTGCTTTTTGAATCAACCTGCCGCCCAACCCAAACAAAGATGTCTGAGTGGCAGTCGAGAATGAATATATCTTCCGTCATCAAATCATCTTGGGTGAAGTTGAAAATTTCCGTTAACTGCAATCACAACACAGCCACATTTAACATTTAGTTCATTTGATAGAGGACAATAAATACCATTTTCCGGCAAGACTGATGTAGAGGATTCCAAGACACACCTTCAAATTGCCTGCATGTTCCCGTAAACATCACAGCACATATTGGTACAGTGAAACAGAAAATGTAACAGCTCAGCCATATCCATGGAATGATCAATGATAAATAATAGACAACAAATCAAAGGTAAAAAGAGGCAACAAAGACCAATAGCAGATTCTTCATCTTCCTACCTTTTGAATAAGTACATGAGAATAGGTGAGGATCACTTTCTTGTTCCTTTGCAATCTTCTGACTGGGGTATTCACATTTGCCTCCTAATAAATTCCAAAACTGTTCAACTTCTGTTCCCTCCTTTTGTGGTTTGGATTGCATGTTCGGCTGTAAAATCCAAAAGAACATTACTTAGACAATAGAGGGGGAAAATAGCTAGACTTATATTTAAACCGATGCTGCATGGATTCTGATACCACGGTCAGACTCATGCACCAGAAAGTGAGTCACAAAAGAAAGTTAGCTAGAAAAATTATATTGGCAGAACCATAATTATGATTAATATGCACCAACGTGTCATAAGTCATATTTTTATTCATTTCATAAGCAAAACTAAATTAAATTATATTACAGTAACATTTTTCTTCATTACAGAAAAGAAATTAACCCACAGTTCCAAGCATCCACTGTGCCATTATGTGTGGGTCAGTACCAACACCCAGCATGGGTCAGCATGACACTTATTAAGCTCTTTACAAAAATATTATTAACTAAAAAAAGGTTTAAAATCCTTCTTTTTCTTGGCATAGTGTGGCATGTGTGTCAGCACATGGAAAGTACCATGCTGGTGGGTTAGTGGCATACTGACCAATGCCCATACTTGAAACCTTGTCTTAACCTAACTCCATTTATTAAAATCAATAAAAGTAAATCCCTATAGGTCCTAAATACACTGACAAAAATCAGACATATAGGACTCTTGTATGCAAGCATGAAAAGAGAGTCCACGTACATTTTACGACTCATACAGGGCTGCAGGACGAAGGAAAAGGTTTATTTAGTTGTTTCCAAAGTGCATATTTGATAAGGAACCAATTGAGACAGTATGGTCATGTGCCATAAATCAATCAGAGGCCCCTACAAGGTGTTGGATTTGGTTTTCCATGAACACAATTAGAAGAGGAGACCAGGAATTTGAAAGCTTGCGGTAAGAGAGGATGCAGTCCCTAATGTAATGGTGTTGTATGAAGAATAATTCAAACCTGTTCAGAAGTGGTTGTGGTTTTAATTGGATCTCAATGGTTCTATGGCCTTCTTTTCATAAGAGGACTGAACAAACTTTTTCAGCATCATATAAAACAGTCAAAGTTTCCATCTCCTTGTTTACTTCACATCTTTCTGTGTAATCACTTTGCTTCTCTTTGTGTTTTCAATTGGTGCAAGACTGGCAAAATCCCCGACTTTCTCTGAAGCATCTTTACAAAATGGCTTCATTAGGTGGATTGGCTGCTGTTACCTCCTTCACTTTCTGTAGAAAATCAGGTACAGAAGCAACTTATTGCAACCACTAAAGGACATCAGTTGATTGTCTGTAATAGGTAACCAAGGATCTGTTTGAATGGTTGAGTGCTTTAAAGCCTAAGTTGCTGAATCTGGTATTAAATATGGGGATGTGATGACTGTTGCTAAATTTTCTCGTGCAATTCAAAGAACGTGACAATTCTAGAGCCTTATATATTTTTGTTGGTGGCATCTTCCAGATGATTGTGAGAAATGGAGCATCTTTGTTGTGATCTGACTTTGTAGATCTATGTGAGACCTCATCCTATCTACAACAATCACATCAGTCACTGCTTTTCTGATAACTAAAATTCAAAAAAGTAAAAAGAATTAATCTCTTAGTCATTTAATTGGATATGTGGTCCTACTTAATCAAAGTGAGACATGACAGATATTGCCTGCATAGCAATTTTATGTCCTTTAAAACATAGGAGTATATTCCTCCTCAATATATATACATAGGAGTACCAGTTTCATGGTTTTTTTTTTTGCATTTTCAATATTGATAAAATAAGACTAGAATGGTCATGTAAAGATATTCCTGCATCACAAAGTAGAGTAAAAACATTCACACAGTACATTATTGAACCTTGACAAGATTGATCTGATCACGTTGGTAAAAATTTTGTCATACCTTAATCAGATCTAGCTGTCTCTCAAGTAGTTCTTGGTCAACTGTGGTGGTAAGGCTTCCAGACCATGTAAAAACAGTATTGCCACTATGTAATATGTAACAGTAAGATGAATTCAGAGATGATGCCACCTGACGAAAATGAAACAAAAATAAGCATAATACCCTATGTACCTCAATAAAATGATACAATGTGAGCCACAACCATAATTTGTTGTGAAATAGACTGAAGATGGTCAACTTAGGAACAACATACTGGATCAACTTGAATTGCTTGCATATTATCTGGTCCAGATCCTTGAACTCGAAAAAGTGCAATGCCATCTTCTGAATATGTCTCATCCGTGACAGCATTTTCATTAACATATTTCTTATATCCAGAGCTAAGACCGCCCTGTGAAGTTACCAAACAACATGTTTCAACATAGTTCTTGATGCTATAACTAGAGCTGTTCCAGAATGGAACTACATGGAAATAAAAAGGAGTCCTATACACAGCATGGATTATGATAAATAGAAACGAACCTTATACACAATGAAGCTCTGGAAGATAGAGAAGAACTGAACAGGTTCCTTCCCTTCATAAAAGCGAGCCTGTACACGCATAGTCAAGAAATCGTTAAGACTGTAACAAATTAACATAATATTAATTTAGTCCATTCAAAAAACAAAGTCATGCAACTGATAGATTACCTGAACAGCCTGCAACTTTAAAGATTCGACCATCTTGCTAGCTAGTGAAATAGCCGCACTCCTCTCCTCCTGTAACTAATTATAGATGAGTCAGTATATGATGAATTAATAATACTGAAAGCTTCAATATTATCAATTCCATCGTCAAACCATTTTTGACTTATATTTCTATAAGAAATATACTTAACAGCTTCACATGAGCCACACCTACCAGAAAAATTCAGCCCCTATATAAGCAGGCAACTTAAGCTGAATAGGTGCTCAAAAGGTATGAAAACATCATAAAATTCACAAGCATACATAGAATATTAAACAGGCCAACATAAACAAGCCATGAACCATTTAATACAAAGCATTCATAGGTCATGCATCCTCATCCAAACAAGTGCCTTCTGACTAAAGCATCAACTTGTTACCTGAGCCTCGAATGTTCATATATGTTCAAGCCCTCAATAACTGAACGACAAGAAAATCATTTTTAGGGGATTTAGCTCCTTCTAAATTAGAATTGGAGATGGGGAAATGCCTGCTTCCCTATCTTATGGTTAAACCATTTGGCTTTGCTTAAAAACTGACCCTTCCAGCCGATCCAAGAAGACTCAATCCTCCCATATTTGGTTTCCGTGACCTTCCTCTCGACAACACAGTCCTCACTAATGACTTTGGCGCAGCACCATAGATCATCCTCCACCGCTGGTAGCATTGATTCCTGCCCTAGTCTTATCTGCTCTTGGATCTTGACAACCCATTTGCCCTACTTCTGCATCTGGATCCTATGGTGGGGCCGCTCCTTGCCATTCTTCCTTGTCAACGATGACAAGAACGACTTCATCTCGATCTCAAGTGATCAATCAGTGGAATCTGGAGGCAAAAGCTTGGCCTCTCATATCATCATCAACATGAACTCATTGCAGGCATTAACAAGTCAGTTCGCTTGGGCAATGGTTACAAGGTCAATATTTCCTTGTGTTCTAGAAGCATTAATATGTCCTACAAAAAAATACGATTCCTCCCCTTCCAAGTACTTACGAGATTGCTGATAAGTACTCTTTTTTCAGACTTATGGGCTTCCTACATTGTACTTGGAAGCTATTATTGCCTAGGAGATGGACATGCAGATCCCTAACCAACATAGTTCTACAAAGAACTCTCAGCCAAATTTACTTAGGCAATTCTACTGTCGTTGTATTGTATTACATATTATCCTTACTTCTTTTAATGCTCACGAGATTGTCTTGGCCTAAATGATCACCCTCGAGGCAGTTTCCAAATAATCCCAACCAAAAATGGAGGAAGAGGTCAACTGCCTTAGCTTAGAGCTAATCCGTCAAAGATTTTGAATTTCAGTCTAACTACTATGTCTCATCCTCGATACTTTTGGAATTGATAATTCCTCTATTGCTTATAAAAGATATTTTAATGTAGACATCCAAAGAAACTACTTCACATATCACCTCATCAATGCTCCTCTCAATTATTGTAAATTTAAAGATAGAGTGCTTGGTGATCTTCAGTTTGACATCCTTTTGAATCCTTTGAATCCAACCGAGAGGGTAGGAATGCAAATGAGGCTTGGTCTGCAACCCCAACTACTAACCAAGCTTTCAAAGATGAGGATCTTCTATCTTCTAGGATCTACAATAGCTCTAATAATACTCTGCTTCACTTGGATCTTCAAGGAAAAGAGTTTCTCTCACACCTCTGATTCTACCACTGTTGCTGCCTTGGATTTTCTTGCCACCAGACTTAATTTTGAGTCTACTTGCTCAAGTTTAAGCGGCTCCTCAGCCTCAGTTATGTTGAGGACCCCCTTTCCTTTCTTTCTAAGATCAGCCTTCGACTAATTTTTCTTTGGTTGCAACTTAGCATGAACTTTCCATTCTCCTTAGTATGTCCGTTGATCCCTTATAGTCGTAATTAATTTTTTAAATACTCGCTTCTTACTCTGCTATCCTTTTTGGTTTGATTTTCTATCATCTTTCTTGAACTTATCACCCTTCTTGCCTTCATCGGATTGATTCTCCTCCTTAATTCTCATAACCTTCACGTTAACTTCATTGATACCTTCAAGTTCGAGAAGTTTCAACACCTTCTAGATGCTCTTGTGGAGATCTCCGACATACTTCATGAAGGTTGCATAATCATTGGTAGAGATTCCGAGTAAGATAACTTGCTTGTGGAACTCGTTGTAGTTATCACACTTCTACCACAAATACTACACCTTAATCCCCCGATCTTCCTCAAGACTAATTGGGTAGAATTTGCTTCTTAATTAAGATCTAAAATTTGCTTCATATCATATTAGAAATGTCATTGTTTCTCATATATAAATGTCACAAGGCAAGGGCATAGTTGGAAAGCTTAAGGCAAGAAAAAGCTACTTTCTGGACACTAGTGTATCCACACAGTGAAATAGGTCTCTAACCAGAAGAGCCAATTATCCAGCTTCTATGCATCGATAGTTTCATCATATACAAGGACCTTGATTCAAGCTGTGATGTGAAATACTGAAGAGAGGATCCTAAGTACCCTCAAGGTGCTCATCCTCCTTGATCGTAGATCCTTGTCTTCATACATGAGAGATAGCTTTGCTACAGGAGTTGGTGGTGCTTGTGTTAAAAGACATCATCAGTCAAGATACAATTTCGATGAGTTGAGCAATCTTATCCACCAATTGAATGAAATATCCTTTCATTTCAACATCCATTGAGGTAGAAGTAGTAGCCACGCTCACCTTTGTCTTTTGAGGTACTTTAAGCATCAGCAGCCCTTTTCCTGTCTACTTATATTGTTTATGCGTTGAGATGATAAACTAAAGCCTCCACAAATGTGGAGGACCAAAGCTCGAATGTCCACTTGATTTGATCAAGGAGAAGGCAGTAATACCCTCAACCCTCTTAAGAAAATTTAGAAAATGTAGAAAAATTTATGAAAGTAGGATCTAGATCCTCTTTTCTTCATCAATGAATAACAAGCTAAGTTGCATAGCACTCTATTTTTACTATTGAGGTCCATCCTTGCACCGTTTGAGTCGGTTTCCTTTACAAGTTAAAAGAGGACATAACATGATTAGTGAAAATAATCATAAACAAGCTAAAATCCTAATAGAAAGTAGATCTTGACTTCTACATCAAGTTTTCCTTCATTTATTCCACCTAATTCTTTCTGAATTAGAAGACATTCTCGGTCAAAGTCTTTCTCGATTTCTTTTTTTTTTTTTTGGCTTTGATCAGCACATTTTGGAGTCTAAATGATGGATCTTGACACTGACCACTTGGTGTGCTGCGCCCTTAAGAGATTGTGCCATCTCGGAGAGCTTGAAAAATTATCTGATTTCCAAGGAAAAAAAAAAAAAAAACCCTTAACCGGACATTATACAGGCAACTTATTGCCTTCAAAAAATTAGCATGCGATTGACTTCCGGATACAATGGATCTTACTCATGAATTTTGTTCAGTCTTTCTAGTAGTGATCAAAGTGGTTTGCATCGAGTTTGGTGATCCTCTTGGATCATACGATATAAGATGAAAAACACAAAAGCATAGCCCATGCCACCACCTATTAATTCTAGGATGATGATTTGCGAACTTCATTTCAATGATATGTTTCGAAGTACATTTGTGAAAATTTAGCATTGTATTATGGTCCACGTATAAATCTTTAGATATATGTGGACCAATATGCGAGAGAATACTTTGTTGTTTCTTGATAGTGATTTATCAAAACAACTTGTATTTTTTTGATGGAAATCTAAACAACTTGCCAATATGAGAGTTCACCATAATATATTTAACAAAAAATTAAGTTGAAAATGAATTGTGAGTGCCTTGCAAACATGGGGAATGTGTAATAAAATGAATTTCTGCAATGTATAGTTTGCCTTCAACTGTTCATGTAAATGCAGATTATAGAAAGAGAAGAAAAAAAGAAAGAAAAAAGTCAAAAGACTCCCAAGCTCATATGAAAGGAGTAACTTGATCGTGACCATGAACCCAGCCATACTTCATTTATAAAATAAAAATTATTCATGAACGTGATAAGAAACTGATGCCAAAAATAAATAAATGACTGTCTGCTAGATGAATTTACAGAATATATTTAAATACAACTTACACTTCAGAAATTCATAACTTTGTTAGTAGCAATTTTTCTATAATTGAATCTTAGGAACCACATAGCAAATTAAAATGAAAATTTTCTAGGTCATATTTGCAAGAAAACATGTTCAAAAAAAAAAAAAAGTTCCTAAAAACATTTACCTCAATGCTTTTTTTCCCAAACCAAGTGCCACTAAGATATTCCTCTTCATCTTCACCAGCATATGTATACTGAAATATGTAGCAATCCCCACTATAAAACTTAGACTGATCAGAGGATGGAATAAGAGTCTTTTCCTTGCCATTTACACGCCAAACCTGTGCATTGAAATCAGACATTACATTTATCATTCAACCCTATAATTTGAGGTGCAACGTGCAGTCAGGCTAGCAGCCTTGTCATCATGAACGTGAACGCATATAAACCTGCATAGTTATTAGTTGTAATGGTAGTCCGAGTACAGTGTAGAAGGAAAAGGGGTTTACAATAGCACCTGTAAATTGCCTGTGCAGTCAATATATGGTTGAGGTTCTTCTTCTTTTACAGGAGCAGCTTTCATAAGACCTTTAACGTTCAATCCTTGACGTCTAAGAAGTGCTACATCGAAAGGGGAGAAAGTGATGAACAACCTTAGTAACTGTACAACCTTATTTTTCAAGAAAAGAAATTAATGATACAGATAAAAAAGGAATTAATGATAAAGATGTGGATGTAAGAAAGAGGGTATGGGAGGTTAATATTCTGACTTACCTGCAACTTTGCTCCTACTGTCCTCAGATACAGCCACTTCAGTGATTTGTGGCCATTTATCAAATTTTGAACGGAACTTTACAGTCTCAAATCCCTCAATAATGCGAATAACATGAGCTTTCCGTTGGCTAGAGTCACGAAGTAATTCCTGTATGACATTATGCACATAAACATATCATAGGAAAATGGAATTGAATGAACCGGGCTTCAGAAAATATTAAGGGTCTGCTGGATGCCCAACCGTAGTAGCCATGTGATATTTTCTCATGCAGTAGTTGGCTAAGTATATAACACAACTGGGTGAGGCCATTGCTTTCACAGCTAATAAGGTTTTCAGGATACCATAATCTAGCTAACAGAGGGATTCCAGATATCCCAAAAATCTTGGAATTGAAAGTTCAATAGCCTCCCCATTTTCTTGCCACCTGTCCATCCTCCTTCCTCCTTCCCTCAACCCTTCTCACATGGATAAGCAAGAAGGACATTCAAAGAGACCCCAGACAAGAAAGCAGGGAATTACTTCAGCAGCAGCACTTGCACTTTTCCTCTCTCCTAGCGATGTATTTCTGCCCATCCACATGTAAATTTCAGCCCCACAGTCTAACAAGTAGCACTTATTTGTATCTAATAATTCTCGTATCAAAGAATCTGCTTCAACAGGTACTGTTTGTCCTTTAGCAACACTACAGAGGTAAACAATTTCTATCAGAAATGACATTCATCAGAATAATCTTTGCTCAGATGACTAGATTCCAATATGCAGAAAACATGAGGGTGATGCTTCACATAATGCAAAAATTCCCGAAATAACATCATGAGAATAGTTACCAGAATAGCTTTGTGGAAAAGGCCTCCCAATTTTTAGCATCTTCAGAGGCCGCCTTTCTAGGAAGAGGAGCAAAGCCACCAAAGAAACCCCAAAATTCTCCAGCCTCAGCATCAGCCATCAACTTCCCATCCTCTATTGACAAAATTTCAAACAATCTGATCTAATCATTGTCATGCCAACCACTATTAAGATCTCCTGAACCAAAACAACTTACCAACAGCTGCCACCTCACACTTTCCATTATGATAAGTATCTTTAATATATTGCACAACTTCAAGAGCCTTAGCCCTTTCTTGAATAGATGAATTCGCTCCATTAAACTGAAAAATCTTGGACTTTGTATCCAGAATGAATATGTCATCATGGTTGAGAGACGATCTAGCAAAAGGAACCTGATGTGAAAGAAAAGGCTCATCCAAGAAACTCAAGATATAAGAATAATCTAATCTCTTTATCCGATACACGGTGATATATATGACTTGCCTCTTGTACATGGACAACATGCTTTCCTCTGCAGACAAATAAGCGTATGACATGCTCACGTTCATTAACTTCAGTATGCCTGAAACCAGATGCCACCCCACCTTCTTGTGGTATGATACATGGTTTGAAATAGGAGAGGAATTTCTCGGTCTCATGACCCTGTACCTCTCGGTATTGAACAGCTCGTCCTCCAAGGGTTGCATCCAGTTCAACAGTTTTGATTGCAGCAGTCCCAGCTTCATCCTGTATCAATTAATGGTTAAGAATTATCATCAAACTAAAAGACTTGGCATGACTAGTCTTCAAAGATAAAAGTCAAATGGAAAGGGTCTGACCTGACTAGTATCTTTACCAAGCCAATAATGGATATCATGATGAAGAGAACCACTTTTTAAGGCAGTTGTCTGTTCCAAAATCAAGATTTTATTTATTAAAATAGAAGGAAATTTGAATTGATTGAATTCATGGAATACACATAATATCATGAAGAAAATCAAGTCCAGAGAAAAACAGCATGGTAGACAACATTTGATCTCCATATGTTTATAGAGAGTATTACAGCAAAAATAAAGAACAAGACAAATTGATGTGAAGCATGTCTAGCATTCACTCTCCCCAAGTCCCAACATTAAAAGTGAGAAAGAGTCTATGCTCTTTGTTTTCACTCCCTTTATGTCCATTCTCCAAAACCACGGTATATGCCCTCTATTTATACTAGTGAGATTCCCTTTATTTGGCTTAGATTCTTCTCCAACTAAATAAGGAGAAGTTGCAATTTCCCTAATATTCCATAGAGGTTGACTCTTTGTTTGAGTCGGATCCCTCTTCTAATTGAAGAAGATGAAAACTTCCCTTTTTTTTATGCTAGTGAAGTCCAACCCAAATCAGGCTAGATTCCTCTCCTTATTTAAAAAGAAACAAAATACAAAATAATAAAAGTATGTTAAAATGTTCAAATGTGGATAAAATCTAGATCTTGATTCCTCTATCAACTTCATCTTTAGCCATATAACCAAATTCTTCTTAGATTAGAAATTATGGCTTTCCGAAGTGTGGATACTCGACTGAGTCCTAGATGTGGCGGATTGTGCTCCTGAAGCTTGTGCAGACCTACTTGAATAGCTGGATTGGTCCATGATAGGTCAGATGATATCCTCCTAAATCACCAAACTAAATTACTGAGGCCAGACTGGTAGCATACATAGGTACAACATGGCACATACATATGCTGTAAAGCATAACAAAGTACCTTCAAAACCACATAAGCATCTCCTGTAAAAAATTTTCCATAGGATGACTTTGGCACAGGGACTGGGACAAAGTTTTCGATTCGCCATATTTCCAATCCACTGATTGTCATCAAGGAATACAAAATCTATATATAACAGAATAAGAACTGTTTCCAAAGAAGACAACAAATCATACTTAAAACAGCAAGGCAACAGTACTCACTATTTTATCAACAATATGATGCTTAAGCATATAGCTAAATATTCTGGATCATCTTGCTCACAATTATTATGACCAACATGCCTTATCAAATTCACAAGCAGTTGGCTTTATAAATCTTTTTCCACATAATTATCCCCTTATAAAAATAGTAGGATTCTTTCTAGCTCATAGTTTGGTTTTTGTGCAATTTATACTCTCTTTTACCCGTATGAAATAACTGCTTACCTAATAAGATGGTGAACAATTCATCTTTTAAGAATCCTTTGAACCCAGCAATTATGTTATCCATCTTCTGATGGCCACTACAAGCTACTTCTTGATCCCCTAAAAACCTAGATTTTGAAAACTAAGTCATTTGAATTTTGAGTTAATATATGTACCTATGAGTGTCATGTCAAACCAGTTAAGACAATTTAATCCGACTCTAAAAATCTAATACAACTTTTCAATATCCTAATGATGCCACCAATCAGTTTTTGGAAAGACATCCTCTTCATAACATGAATTTTGAATCAAACAAATGTGATGGTTTACATTTGTAAGGAATGTAACATGAACCAACCCTGATAGCTTGAGATTTATTATACATTGGATATTCCTAGTAGTTTTACATTAGAAGATGCAGGACAATTTTGAAATTATTAATTCAGAACTGATCACCACTAATTGTCATCATAAACAACTAGAAACCAACATGTGCTTCCTCTAGGGGAAAAAAAAGAGGAGCCATGAAGGGATGAAATCACGGCTTTGAGTGAGGCCACTCACCCATGTAACTTTTCCTTTTTCTAATTCTTATGATGCATGGTTCTCATGGGTCCTGTCAACTCTTATTATTGGAGCTAAAAAAGTTATGAGAAGCCTCAGAGTCTAACAAGCATGCTGGACACCATAGCTTTCCCATTGTATGTAGACTAGATGCTCTAAAGAAAAGCTCATACATGCTGTCAGCAATTGCATAGCTTCTGTGCAGAATATATTCCAACAGCCTCAGATTAAAAAAATTATTATAAGGATACGCCTTTTGTCCAGCCCCCTGGAAAGCAGAATCCAAATCCCTCATAGAAACTGCCATATTGTCCTAAGGCCTTCTGGAAGCACTCTCTCTTGACTCTGGCTTCAAAATGGACACAGAAAATTTCTGCAAATGGATGTTCATAGGTGAAGTGATGATTAGTCCAAAGCAACCACAATCAGAATTACATTACTAGTTTCACAAAGAAGACAATAGAACAGAAAGATAGCTGCAAGTGTTCTATAAATATATATTAAATTCTTGAAATTTAAATTTCCAATAGGCAGATGATCGCCAACTCCAGCCGTAGATGAAAGACCAGTGTATGCTTCACATTCTTTAAAAAGTAAAAATATGGAACTGTGCAATAGACTAATTCAGAAAAGAATGCAGTAAGTCAAGTGATGAGGACAGCCTCATATAAAGAATTCCTAGGTGTGATGGCTGAGAACAAATCAAATGAATTTGGAAACAATAATACTTGACTAAGGAAGTTTGGAAGCAATTTTAAAAAAAAAGAAAAAAGAAAAAAAAAATAGATATCAGTCATCAAAGTGGGTGATTAATATTTAGATGAATCAAGATCTCAGTTTATCCTGGCCAAGAGGACGCTGGGGAAACTATGAAAAGAACCAAGATATGGAAATTTTGGCCAGCATTGCGCCACGATGAACTGCTGTTAAGGCATTAATTTATTATTTTTGATAATCCCTTTAATTGAAAATATTATTTGAAAAATTGGCTGATATAATACCATAACAGCTGATATCTCAGGATATTCCATTTACCTCGACCAAAGTAACAAAGGAAAAGATTTTTCATATACCATATAGGTGGTGCCAAATACTGATGCAAACCGATGTCTTGACGGAGATGAAAATCATTTTTATTCGGTCTAGAAGATTTCCAGATCGTGCTAGGAGTTTAAATCTTATAGCGGCGCCACTCTCTCCATCCCGATTAAGCAAAGAAACCCCGATCAGAACGAAACCAAGAAACAGAGGCACCACCTCAGAAACCAGATCCGACCCCGGCAGCAGCACCAAATTAAAGACGCACTTAGAAATTAGAATTTGGTCGTTTTCTCGGGAATTGAAGAACCAAAGACTACAACTGCTTATGCCATTAAAAAAGAAATCGAGAGAAAAATCGAAGAAAAATCCCGGAGTTGGACCTCACCTCGGCGTTCAAAGTTCCAACCTCTCAGCGAAAAGGGCGACGGTGGCGCAAGAACCGGCCCAGGGCGCAAACCTAGACCATGATCGATCTCGAAGCCAAAAGAAGAAGGAAAAAGATCCCAAAAATGAAAAAATAATGAGAGAGAGAGAGAAAGGCGAATGATGAGTGCGGGGCGTGGTTGTCACTACTGGAAGCCAGTGATGGTCCGTAAAGATTAAAGGATATATTGGTGATTAAATTAAAATAGAACAAAAATTACTTTTTTTGGTAAATCTTAATGGAATAATTAAGAAGAGGTAAAAACTTAAAAATAAAAAATAAAAAACTGGCTTTTTTAAGCTTTTAGTGGGAGGGGGCCAGCTGCCGCTATGATGGCAAAAAGGGCACAAGGCGGATGGGCTGGTTGGTAGGGAAAGATGTGCCAAGACCAGGGACAGCCGTATCCCGCTCCGCTCGGATGGCAGGATTCCGCTGGAGCTGTAAGAATAACACGTGGACATATTAAGTGGGCCCGAGAGGTTTTGAGGCGTGTTCGGGTGCTGGAACGCAGAATTGCTGTTCGATGTCGCGCACTTGCCGAGGTCCGAATGCGGCTGCTGGGAGGCAAAAACTGCGGTAAGCGATGATACGATGGCGGTCCGGAAACGTGGAAGACGTTAAAATAGAAACCGTTCCTCACGCGGCTCGTTCGAGGGCGTGCTTGTGATGGGTACAAGTCCTACTATGGTTTGTTGCAATGAGGTTTTGTGTTCAGTTGTATAGAGTGGATCAATTGAAGATGAGCAACTGCCGGAAAGATGTTATAAATTTTATTATTTATTTTGATAATAAATAAATAAATAAATATTATAAAATTGTTGTTTATAAATATTATATATCATCAATAATAAAAAAAAATTATCTAAACTATATTCAGTTGTTATAAAAATAAATTCATGAAATTCGAAATGAAAAACTCACGTAAAGTAATAGAGCTAAATTTTTGATATCAATCCAAATTTTGAACTATATACAATGATAATAGAATGAATGATGAACAATCATCAATAATTTGTTGGACTCTAATTTAATTCAAATGAATAGATTTTAATTATAAAAATATAATTATCAATTTTATGTGTCATAATATAATACTTAATGGTAAAGATATAAAAAAATAATAGTTTATATGTCTGTTTATTCAAATTTCTGATGCCAATTCATATCCTTAACTGCATATAATGATAGTTGATTGGACAATGAACAATTATTAATGATTTGTTGAACTCTAATTTAATTTACATGAGTGAGTATTAATTACAAGAATATAATTATCAGTTTTATGGACTATAATATAATACTTTTTATTCTCTTTTTTTTAATGATATTTTTAAGATACTTTCAATTCAATACTTTAATAATATAATATTTTTTATTTTCTTTATTCAATGGATGCTTTTAAGATTCTTTCAATACTTTAATAACATAATATTATATATATATATATATATATATATATATATATATATATATATATATATATATATATATATATATATATATATATATATGTTGAGGTAGATTTTCGTCGTTTGATCGACTAATCTTTTTTCTCGCTTTCCAACCAACTAGGTGCATAATGATTGACTCTTTCTCGTCTCCGCATCGGATGAATTACTATGATTCAACCCAACTTGGATCAATGAGTCTGGATCTAATCAGCACTTGATCGATTAAAATCGACGGAACTTGACCACCAACTAAGAACAACGGATCTAACCAAGTCAGCATTTAACCAATTTGGTTCGACATGCAACCTACGATTAGTTGGTGATATTCGGCATATAGCTAACTAATTCTTCGATGCCATACCGACTATTTGAATTCCTACATTCGAAAATTTGACGACGATTGTTTGGCACGTGCATTAACTACATACAAACATGGAGCGTAATAATTATCCATGAGCGGCCTATTACTCGACCAAAATGACGGTTAATAAGGTAACCGCCCATTAAATGTCATAATTCTCACATCCCGAATATTCAGAAATGAAAGTTATACAATAACGATATCATCTATCTATAAATATCGATAAACAATGGAGGTTTGATAATTTTTTTTTATTATAAAATTTTACTCTCATTTTTAGTTTTTTATTTTTTTTTTTTCGACTAATTTAAATATTGAAAAATTTCTTATCGTACAATTTTTGATAAGAGAATTTTTTTTTTTGTAAGTTTATTGTTATTCATTGTTTAGGCATAATAATTTTGCTTTCGATCGACTAACTGGTCGGAGATATACTGTGACAATATGTATTTTTTATTTGTATTTTTTAGATGATATATTGAAGATTGATTTTGATTAGATGATAGTGGTAGTCGATAATTTTATGATTGCATGGGCAGACTAAATTGATGAAGCGGAAGGCCCTTCGGAATCTTCGCGGGGCGCTTCCCCGTTTCCTCCTATTCATCATTCGTGCGGTCAGGTAACGTGGATGGCCCCAATTGGAAAAGAAAAATGGGGCCCAGAAAAGACAGTTGGCGTTAATGCGTGACACGTCATCTGCTGTTGTGCGATAGGACGGCGAAGGCACGCAGGCGCACGTGGCCAGCGAAGGATCTAGCGGGTTTTGTAAGAAACGTAAGAAGGCCCGAGCCGTAGCGAATTCCGGTCCCAGTGTGAGGTTGCCCATCTGGACTCCACTTGCGGGACCCGCATCCGTTTCCTCCGTGAGTCCGTCGTCGAGGCTCCTTTCCCGGGTCATAATAGTACTGCATGTCATATATTTAATATTTTTAACCTCTCGGTGGCATCTTATCTTATAAAAGGTATGGTATCTCGCGGCCTTCTCTGTCTCTTGGACACGATTCGCTCTGTACCTGCAGCCTCCATATTGCATGCACCCGGCGCAACTAGACCGCATCAAATCCCACGGTGGATAACACGCCAGGCTACCCCTTGTATTTCACCCATTTCCAATTGCGTGCTATCCACCGTGCATACGTGCAATAACTTCTCGTATTTGCATCGGTGGGTGCGGTGCGCTGAAAGCCACGAAGGATCCGGGGACCACGACCGGATCCGGGCAGTTGGTCGCGCCAGAATTCGTACAAGCATAAGAATTTATTTAGAGTGATGTCAATATGTCGAAACTCGAAAATACGAGCACCGTTCCTTTCACAGCATGGACGAAGGAAAGCCATGTGCCAGGTAAGGGTGCCCGGGGAGAAGCAGCTCCGGCTTCCTTTTTAGACTTTTACCTTTCTTTCTGTTTCTCTTGCAAAAGAAAGGTTGTACCTGCTGCGCCGATGGATCGCGCGCTGCATGGAACGCAAAGCACTCGAATTTCTTCCTTCCGCCGTCTGCATAAATCTCGAAGCGGCCAACGCACGATCCAACAGTTGTCGTCGCGAGAGAAGGTTAATCATTCCCTCACGTGCGAGATACAACCGGAACTCATGTCAACCAATCAAACATCACGGACGTGAGCATGCATCGACCATCATCCTCTAGATCTGCCGCATCATTGTAGGGTTGAAAGCAGATCGATCCGTCTTTGGATCAAATTTTGAACTAGATTCAAAATAGTATAGATCGGATTTGGATCTAATTATAGAATCCGTTTATCTTTCAAATTGGGCTCGAATATATTTTTGATTCGATTTGGGTCCAGTCCTAGTCCGAATTCAAATTCGATCAATAATCTGAATATTCGATCCGAGCTTGATCCCTAGTCCAATGGATTTAGCTATTTAGTATGAGTCATGATTCATAAGTTAGTCCTATTCTAATCAATTAGCCAATCCACTAATTGTTTTTAACTTTAAGGCTCAAAGTTTTATTTTGTCACCCATTGTCATTTTGTCTCGAAGAGCCTTAGTTCGATCCGTCCGAATATTAGGGCAAATAAAATTCCTCTTTCTATCTTTCGATCTTCCTCCATCGCTGACGATGGTATTTTTGTGAATCCTGACTCCAAGTGAAGAGGAGGGGAAGATGGCGATGAAGAAGATGGAGATGAAGTTGATAGAGAACACGACGAGCACATAGGTGATGTTTTTGAAGCAGAGAAGTAGACTTCTGGAGAAGGTATTCAAGCTCTTGGTCTTTTGCGATGTTAAGGTTGCCAACATCATCTTCTCTCTTGGAAGAAAGCTAAATGAGTTCTCGAGCACCAAGTTCGGCATCATCTCTCCCTCCTTTTTCTTTCTTTCGATTTTTTACTGCTCTTCGATCTCTTCTCCTGATTGATCATGTCCATCTATATTCTTGATGTTTTGAAGGTTAAAACTCCCCCCCACCCCCCACCCCACAAAAAAAAAAAAAAAAAAAAAAGCCCACCTACATTTCTTTCCATCCTCACTCTCCAGGAACCCATAATCCTCCGGCATCATTATTGTGTTATAATTTTCTTTCATCCTTTCATTCAAATCTCATAAAACTCTAGTTTAAATATTAAAAAAAAAAATCAAAAAGGGTTCTTGATTGTTTGCACCATAGTATGCTATGTGGTTTTATCATCACGAACCGTGATTCCATGGTTGTCTAGAAAATTCCTGCATTTTTTTCTTTAGAGATGCATTCCTTGATCTTCCATAAAGTAATTCGGGCTGGGCTCAGGCTTGGATACAGCCCATATCTCAATTTGAAATTTTAAACGTTTAAAATCTAAGCCTGGCCCAATGCCCGAAAAAATAATTGAAGCGGACTTAGGTAGGAGTGTGGCCCAGCCCAGTTTGGCCCATTTCTTGCCCTGCCTGATCGCATGGCTTATTGTGTCCCTTTTGAACTGAAACTCCCGGGATAGTTTAAACAAGTTCACTAATTCTCTGGGATGCCAAGTTTCCTGGGTTAAACTGTTTGGGATGACCCACATTGGCTGAGTGCTTTCCCTTTATTTGCATATAGAACAGACGCACTCACACATATAATTGAGCGTTAAATGTTCAGATCAATCATGCTTCTTTTCACGTAGGTTTTGCTTGTTCTGTCTTTGGGCCTTTTCTTTTTGTAATTACAATTTTTCAATTACTAATTCTCTTTCTTGTACAATTAAGGTATGCATTACAGCTGCTTGGACAAACCTGGAATGGTCATGGCACATAGAACATCTGACATCATAGAACATCGGGCATTTGTTTATCACTGGCTAAAGCCTGATTAGCTGCATAGAAGATTAGCATTTGTCGACTGTTAATCAATTTAAGAGAGTGGAAAACTAACAAATTTATTTCATTTCTTGGGCTCAATGGATGGTTCGATCAGCTCCAACATATGTACAGTAATCAGTAGCAAATCTAAGATGAGCAGAAGCCTATAAATTGTGCTGCCATCTCTGTTACGTGAAGTCAGATCTTGCCTAAATGTTGCAGGAATGGACCTTCTTTCTTGAATCTTAAACCTTAGATCAAATCTACTTTTTCCAGATCTGTTCTACAGCTCTGGTAATTCAGCTGAACCTTGCACATCCTGCTACCAACCAAAGCTATTTCATGTTAAAAAAATATTTGAAACCTACCTACCTGCCATTATACATGCTTCAAGACAGAATAGTATTTCTGAACTTCGAATACGACTCAGACAATTTGCCATTTATTTCCAACTCATTTACTTGCAAACTGAACTACTTCTGGCTTGACACTCTTTCCTTTACATGAAACTTAATGTCTTTTACTGATCCATACTCGAAAGGTGCCATGAACGGGCAATATTAAATCATGTGGGCTATGCTCCAGACATCAGTCATGGTGTGCTGATGGAAATGGCAGAGCATAGGAGAGACTTCGAGAAGAAAACAAAGCCCATTATAGATACCTTGAGAAACTATCAACACTTGCCACCTATATAATGTCTTTTCCCCTTAAATTTCTAATAGTGTGCAAGTGATACATATAGACTTTAATGCATTCTTCATTTATTCAGGATAAAGCTCTTGCTGCATTAGCGGTTGTGGATAAGAAAAGACAAGATGCAGCTGCGGAGAAGTATCTTGAAGAAATCTTGAATTCTGCACCAACCACGCCTGACTGACATGTATGTGAAACGATTAACTGAGCTCCCATGACATGTTTCGTTCTTTCTTTCCTTTCTTTTTTCTGAAAAGAAAAAAAAAAAAAATGTTATCAGCATGTATTCAGCATCAACATTATAACTACTAGATGGTGAATTTCGGGTCATCTGACTGGTTTGCGAGAAAGGATAAAACTTACATTTGAATCATATTGGAGGATAAGAAATGAATTGTAGCTCATTATTGATACGATCAAGCCAATTATACAACACAATCAAGTTACTTAATGTGGGTCCTGTAATATGATTGAGTCCAAAGTTGAAGTCCCAGTCAAAGCGTGCATTTCGATTAATGCTAACAATAGAAAATCATCAGATCAGTTTGAGTCGTCATAATCTAAAATTTTAGATGTAATTATTAGTGAAACGCCATATTTGACTTTCAATTTGATTTAGTTATGATTTTATCTAAATTTGTGCATGAACTCTCGTTCCCATCATTTCTCTAAAACTACTTCTTGCCTGCATCTATACCTAATCCTGCTACATTCCCCCTCTCAATTTATGCAACTGTTGGTTTTTATCCCTCCTTAATAAAGATGGCCCAATAAATGACGAGTTTGATGCCAAACCATATGAAGAAACTCAAGAGAGGAAGAAGATTTGCAAAGATATTTTAGATCAGTAGGCTCAGCATCTTAGTCGACTCAGTCTGTTACTGGGTCGACTAAGTTCAAAATAGGTCGGCCCAATTTCAGGATGGGGTGACTATATCTGAGAGAGAATTTTACAGAGAGCAATATTTTTCGACTTCTAACACGATATACTCTTTGAGTCGACTCAGTGCTTTTGTGAACCGACTTAGTTTCAGGTTAGTCGACTTAGCTGACTCAGTATCGTAACGTAGTTTAGGCCTAGTCTGCTTAGGGTTTCGAGGCTTGTTTAAAAGGGGTCATGAGAGCTTTGTTGTGTGTGACTTTTGAGTGGCATAAAGAGTCTTTCTTGAAGAAAAAAAAAATCTATTTTGTGTGTAATAGATTTTTGCCCTCCATTTATTTTTGAGGGATACTACTTGTAACCATCCTTGTATTGGATCTTTTGGAAATAGTGATTTGTTTGCCTTCATGTCTTAGTTTTTTTTCGGTTCAGATTTTTCCACATAAAATCTTGGTGTTTTATTATTTTTCTTCTACCCTATTTACTTTGTCTCTGTGATATTCTCTCCTCTTCCTCCCAACAGCAACCATATAAGGCTTCCAAACAAATCATTGTTTCAGGTTATCGAGCAACATTTACAACCCTGCTCATGGGTTAATGAATGTATCCTAAGATGCAACTTTAAAATTTGTAATTTGGTAGACATTCTCATCTAATTCACTCCTTCATCTTCAGGAAAGACTCCTTAGAAAGCAGCTTATCAAGAGCGGCAAGAAAAAAAGAAAAATTCCCAATAGACTCTTCAGTTTATTTTCCTATAATACATCTAGGAGGTGCTTGGATGTTTTGATATGCTACACAATTGTAGCTTGCTGAAGTATCTCCAAAGTGCTGGTAGATACTGTATATTTCAGAAGAAGAGACGTAAAAGGGAAGGATACATACAGATGGGAGACATCTACGTTCTTACTTGACCTCTTATCCATTTGAATTAGGGTCCGTTGGTCACCTTTTAAATTGATTGTGACATCTGCATATGTGGATAAAAGTGGGATATTCCAATTCTGCTTCCACTGCTGCAATATTACAATAGCTGATTGGATGCTTATTGCTTGAGCTTGCCATGCCTTGTAAAGCACTGCATGCTATGCTTAAGTTGGTACACTTTATGCAACCTTCCGACTTAATCCTATAGGCGAGATTGTGTCGACATTTGTTGCTCTTTAGATATAGGGAGGAAGAATTTGGACAGGTGTTTCCTCAATCCTTATTTTGGACCTTGATCTAAGTTAATTGGCCTTCACATTATTTATAAACTTGTCAAGAACTTTTCTTAATTTATGGACACCATTTGAAACTGCAGCTAAGCAGTCAGACAATCATCAATTTATATATTTTATAGCTGTATGCTTTTTGTTGTGCGGCCGGTTGTCTTGGAAAAGTATTCACTTTGCATGGTAAACTCCATCTTTCCTGCAATGTTGAGTGCTGATTTTGGTCGTCTTCTGGTTTGACCTGTTCTATGTTCACTACCTACTTACTTAGATCCCAGCAACGTGCTGAATTGTTATGAATGTACAAAGATAGTTGCGAAAAGTAGTGCACTCAGAAAAGATCAGGTTCATTATTAATATGGCTTTTAAAAATGATGTCATACACATATCTGAATAACAAGGATTGTCAACAGAAGGACTAAGAAATGTATAAACTGAAAGTTAATATGTGATTATGTTTTCTAGAAGAAAAACAACAATCTCCTTTTAGAAGTAATTAATTAGATCTTTTAACGAAAACACTGTAGCTAGCATTGGAATTCTACAAGCTCCATGCTAGCTGTTTTACACTGGAAAACATCATTCTTTATCTACTTAAGAGGGATGATTAGTGACCACATCAGTAAATTTATGGATATGAGTCACATATGCTGATGTTTAAATCCATTGCATGAAATTACATGAAGATAATTCGTACATCACGTTTTATGGGTGTGAGAAATGAACAAAATCCATACCTATCAGATAGAAGATTTAATGGAGAAGCATGCTCAAAATTGGTTTTTCTCCGTCTATTTCCAAGCAATGGAGCACTCGACTAGTTAGCTCAGAGGGAATCGCCGATCTGCGCGGTAGTTGTAAATCAAGTAGTTCCTCTGCACCCATCAAATCTTGTCTCGGCTGGTCGAGTCCAGGTCTTAATTCAACCAGGCCAGGAACTGGACAAAGATTTTGTTGACCCACAGCTAGATGCATCCGAGAACCAAAAACATGAAGAGGACTTGGCTCCTGTCGGTTCTCACCAGCCCGTTCCTCATCACCCGGTTTTGATCACCATCAGAAAGGACAGAATAGATCATCATATATATATATATAGGTGGAAGGTTTGCAAGACATGTTAAGCATTTGCGTATATATTGTTAGAGGACTCTCGCATGACATGCTTGGGGTTCCCGAGAACGGAAAAGGTGTGAAAATTTCTGCAGGGATCGAACCAGAGGTGGAATCGCTGCTCTTTGTTCCCCTCGCCCTGGGTGAAGACATTAATATGGAGCGGGCAAGGGTCCCCACCGAGGATTCCAAGGAACTCAGAAGTCGATTTCATCATGGATCGATGGGTCCCTGTGAAGATAGCTGCATGCATGAATCAACTCATTAGCTGTCAGAAAATGAACTTCTAGGTGGTCTTAGTTACATGATTGGTTGTGGATTCTTGAGGATGGAGTAGCTACAGAAGTCCTTCGTTGGATCAAACCATAGGTGATTGGGTGAACACGTTGGTACGGAGGATGCATGGATCCCCATCGAGGTTACCGAGGAATTCAAAGTCGATCTCATCACGCGTTATGTGAATCAGATGCATGCGAAAGTCTCGGTTACAACGAAACATGGCCAAAATCATAGAAAGAGGAAGACATGGACGCTAAGATGGCGATCACTTACATGGTACGGTGTGACTTCCCACGGACAAGTCTGCATCTCAAACTTGAATGCCTCATTTTTTTTTTTTACCAAAAAAAAAAAATAAAGAGGTATTCATTCTTGGATTGGAAGCAGGAGCCAACGGCCTTGTCGAGGGAAAGGGCGAGGCCGTCGCCCCAAGTGATATCCATCTCTTGGTAGAAGTTGCCGGCAAGGGCAGTGGTCATGGAAGAGATTACAGCAGCCAAAGTATACATTGAACTAGAAAAGGAGACGGCCATTGGCTTGCTTGGAGAAAACGAATGGTTACTTTAGCGCGACAATTTGTATGGATGGGAGAAGAGAGAGAGAGTCTCTGATGGCTGTAATAGTGTGGTGGTAGGGGAGAGTGGAACGTATTAATAATTAGACGGGTAGAGAAATTCTTGGTGCACAGTAGGTGGTGTAGATAATCCGACGTGGAACGCACTGTCTTATTTCATTGGTCTACGTAGTTATCATTTTTCAATGTATATGTAATGTCTGTAGATTTATTTTTTCGTTTAAAATTTTGAATGACGAAAATATTTATGTTCTTTGAAAAAATTATGACATTTTATGTCCATATTATGACATCTTGGATTTAGAAAGTCATAATTTTTATCCACAGTATGTCATAATATACATAGGATATCATAATTTTTTTCAAAGGACAAGAACATTTTCATCATTCCAAATTTTCAAACGAAAAAGTAAAGCTGCAAGCATTAAATGCGAGTTAGAAAGTGGTCGAACAAAAATACCCCTTCCATATTATGACTTCCTATACGCGCGAAGACATAATATGCCACAGAATGTCATAATATACCACAAAATACTATAATTTTGTTTAATACAGAATATTATAATATGATGCAAGATCTCATAATTTTTTTTCAAAAAGCAGGAGTACTTTTGTCATTCAAAATTTTCAAATGAAAAGAGAAACTATAGATATTAAATGTGCGTTGGAAAGTAGTGACTATATATATGAACTAATTGGATAAGATGGTGCACTCTATGTCTGATTTTTTGCACCACCCACGATGCATAAAGAATTTTATGAACGGATAATATAATGAGTAACGTGGCCTGTTATCTACGGTGGAATTTGGCATGGTCCATTGGACCTTATCCAAGTAATAAATCAAAAGGTGGAAAGAGGGGGACATGGAGGACTTGAGAAGGGGGCTTGGAGAAAGGTGGTGGAAGGCTCGAAAGTATCAGTCATCATGAAATAGATGGCATCAACAAATTAAAATAGAGGGAGAATAGAATACGATACCATGTTGTAGGCTGCTTTATTGAAGGATAGCAGGTTGGCTTAATTTTAAGAGTCGGTTCTTTGGAGGATAAATATCGTGAGAAAGTGGTTGAATTTTTTATTGATCAATTTATCTATTTTTTCATATTTTTTTAGATAGATAAATTATTTTTTAATAAATAATATTTATCGATGAAATAGAGAAAAAGTCTTTTTGATTTGGGAGATGAATAAATTATTTTTTCATCAATCGAAAAAATAATTTTTTTTATTTTTAATATATCTTTAATCTAACAATAATAATATATAATACTATCTTATATATAATATAATATAATATTATTATTAAATAATAATTTTTATTATTTTCATATAATATATTATTATAATAATATAATACTATAGTTTATTATCTTATTATATGATTATAATATAATATTAATATCTTATATTATTATAATAAATATAATATAATATATTATATTATTAAATATATTAATATTTATATAATAAAGGGTATTATGAAAAATATGGATGAATCTCAGTAATTTATCTAAAAAATTGATAATAAAAAAAAAATAAATAACAAATTTTCGAATCATTTTTGAACATATAAAAAATATTAAAATTTATTTTTTATTTAAATATTATTTAAAAATATTTATCTAAAAAATATAAATATTTGAATAAATTTTTTATAAGTATTCTATAAATAACGTACTGCGATGCGGATGCTGTTTCCTGGAGCAGCGTTACACCTGCCTCAAGTGTCTGGATGAGAAGAGCCGTGCCGTATTAAACAGAATTGTTAACAGGAGGATGACAAAAATTTCTGTCGTGTCACCTGATGTCACAGATGTGGCGGACTAATTTTAAGTAGGATTCTGACGCCAATATATGAACCCGTTTTGGACATAGTCTACAGTTCTGATCTGTTCCTGTGTGCCACTGTTGTTCCTTTCCAGCATTCTTTGCTTTGATCTCTTTTACAAGCGGCTCTAGACCTCATTGGGTTCATTAGTTTATTCTCTATGGCCCATCAACTGCCTCGTAAGAGCGTACTGGGTTCTTTTTGGTGTAAGCGCGTACTGGGTTCCACGCATTCGTCTGCATGTAAACCTTTTTCAACACCAAATCTTTGACTTAATAATTTAGTGTTTGGTCTCTTGGACGGTTGACTGCTGGCATTTTCCTTCCCACAAGCTTTGTTCCTCATGATGGAGGGGGCTGGGTGGGTGGGGAACGGGGATCCCGCCTGCCACCTGCAACACCTCAATGATAGCCCCGGATTAAGCAATTGTAAGGACCGGACGGCAACTTATATAGCTCAAAGGGTACCAAAAAAATATATATACTTGTAACCCCGAATTTTGATGTTTTTGTTGGACTGATTCTGGCTTAAGCTCATCCGAATATGGTTTACACTAACACATATCCGGATTTATTTTATTTATTTAATTTAATTCAAATTTTAAGGATAATGATGGAATATTTTTTTATGATGGTTATGATGAGAATAATTTTTATAATCCTATTTGAGATAGCACTCATTTTAATCTCTTCGGTTGTCTTGTAGTATAAATTGACATATTATGGTCTTGGTTTTCAACTCATCCAAGAGTGTTTGTGAAATCCTCTCCAATGATCTATTCATGCTACGCGTAATAAGATTTGCGCCAGAGACCAACAAATGGCTCCATCCTAATGTAGGTGATTCTTTTATCTAATGTAGTTCAACATCGTGGTATCACAGTTGTTAGACTGTTGGGCATGCGTGGACATTGAAGCCTTTTATTTTCTTGCTAAATTAGATATCGTCCATCAAGATTCCTTGGAATAGACCAGGAACCTACCACTACTGTGGTGGCTACATATTTTTCCTTTGCTTCTATTACACTGTTTTTGATGTTCGATCAAAAATCCACCCCACGGCAATCTCCATCCACAGGAGGATTGCTGGGGTCAAGGCTGACGACCTAGCCCCCATCCTTTTAGTAGACAATCGAAATTGGATGCGAAAAGGACAAGCTAAATTAGACTTTGATATTGAGAAAAATGCTGCCGCGATGAAACCTGAGAAGAAAGAAAACATAACGAGGAATTCTTAGAAAACCTCGGAAAGATGATGACAACAACTCATTCTCATCTTTTGGAGTTTATGGTGGCCAAGCCTCTTAGCCGCCTCAGAGAAAACGTACGCAAGGGACCACCATGTGTCCAGTGTACCAGTCATCTTAAGTAAAATCACATGATTGGTGATTGGTGGATTTCGTCCACTCTGTAATTTCGTAAATAGACGTAATCTGAATGTTTTAATACTTTAGAGCTGACTGGAATTTATCAACATTATTATCATATATACCTCGTTCTTGATCTCTACTATCTTCAGTGTAGGAAAATGTATAATTAAAAGTTGCCTTCTTCATGTCCGTGCTTGGCGACCGGGCTGTATCTGTGGTAATTGAGCGTGGAAATTTTTTTAACATTTCTGTGGTAAGATTGGTGCACTCCTATAGTTGTTCTGAAAGAAGAACACCTGCTTAAGTAGTGCAATTACTATCAAGATATACTTCCACACCAACTAATCTTCCATGATTTATTATGGGTTCTCTTGTCATGGTTGCTTCAGCTCCAGGTAGCTATAGGTAGTACTAGAAAATCATATATTGCATGCGTCATGGCATAGAACTTTGGTGTCCGAACCAGAGATACGGCTAGACTTCAGCCATGATCCGTCTTGAATCAGTTGCTTACTCCTACTCCGATCGTTGATTCATATATTGATTTCTGACTTCATCATCAATATTTCCTGCATGACTCACCAACCCACACTTAGGCCTTTGATCGTCACATTGGCGATCGATCTCCATCTTCCCACGTATCAAGTCGCTAATCTACACATTGGCTGTTGGCTCATCATCAAAATGATCTTTAGATATCGGGCATCGAATCAGGTTCCAGATTCTGACTTTGATCCAGACATCTACTGCTGATCCTTAACTCCAGCAATACATGTGGAAAGCCACCAAGCTACACTCCGTCCGACCCTTACTTTGATCGCTATCTTCGAAAATGTTGGCAGGCGAAAATGTTGGCAGGAAACCTCCGTATAATCTTTTCAAATTATACTATAGTTGGGAGCAACTGGTTACATGTTAGATAAGGCAACCACAATCGCTCAATTTTGAGAAATCAGATCGAAGATCTCGGGATAATGCATTTAAAGGAGTCAGAATGGCCTCCAATTCTTCCGTCTCATACTTCTTATCTCTATAAATAAAGACAATCAAAGGATCCCCAAGGCATGCAACTCTCACACACGCTCCTTCTATTTATTCTACTGATGCCTAACTTGAGCGTTGGAAGGTCTCCGTTGAAGCCAACTGTGATCAGAGACTTATTTTGTAGATTCGATCACCTTCATTTCAGTCGGGCACCATCTTACTCCAGCTAATTTGACCCAAGCTGAGGATCTGCAACAATAGCATGTAAAAAAAAATCACATATGATTTATGTCATGCTGCGCATCATCCTAAAATTGTTTTTGAAATTATTGGTCATTGTTGCTGCTCCTCTTTGATTAGAGCGATGTGGCAGCCGGTCGGCTGGAGCGGGGGACATCGGGTGCAGCCTCTGGGTACTTACAAGAAAAGTCTGCATATCGGAAAGACTAATGGGAGGTTTTTTTACAGAAGATCCTTCGATACTTAAGTCAATCGCAGTCAGAGAGGGAGAATATAAAGGACGGAGGGTGCAAGCGAGTGAGAGAAAACTTCCTACGATGTTGGTTTTGGCCCTTTTTTATCAGGGGAGGCCTGTCAGGTGATAAGTCGCTGCTCCCCGGAGAAGTGGCTGTCAGAGAGCCAGAGATAGTGGATGTCAGGCGGTCCTGACAGGATCAATCTTTTACTAGTAGGAGAAGACTGCCAACACCGTTGGCTGTCAGATCGGGATGCCTTGCATGCCAGGGACCCTCTAGAGCTTCGATGGATCTTGCAGAGGATCGAGGCAGAGATCAAGTAAGATTGATGGTTGTTCGATGATATGGATCTCGTCGAGGTTGGATTGGAGCCGAAGTCTGTTGAGCTACCGAAGAAGCCATGCGATGTCACTCAAGTCACATGGTCCCGATGACCAAGTCACATTGCCATGTACTAGCCACATCATCAGAAAACCATAACGTTATCGGATGAACAAAATATGGTCCAACAGTAATACTTTGCAAACTACTCCATTTTCTCTCTCCAATATAAGTCCATCATGCTTTAAGGCTTTTTAAGAAGTATTGATTGGGCAATTATTTCAATTAGATCGGCTAATATTCTTGCACGGTTGGCCAAAGCGTATTATTGAAAATTGTGTGCATACATTTAACCTCCGAAGAAATCTCATGATCACATCCAAGTTTTCTAGAAGCTCTGGTATGTGGGTTTAGTTTTTTTCTTTATTTCTTTTTTTTTTTTTCAAGGGAGGCATATATTGCAGATTGCGTCTTTGAGGATTGATGACTGATGTTCATACTGGGTATAATTGATCTTGATCTTGGCTCAAAATTGTTTCTAGAAAATGTCACTGTCCACAACTCAGGCGTATGATTGGCCCCAAGCATGAAATTGATTTGATTTCGCCTCAACCAACATACTGAAACGTGCCATTATAGGTGTTCACAACACCACATGCTCAAGAATATTTTTGCCAAAAATGATTGTGGAAAAAAATTGAAGGGGAATTCTTGTTCACCTTTAGATTGTATGCATGTGATTTTATGTGGTCCCCATGGCCTTTATTCAGGATACTTGGTATTTGACTTGTTCACAAAACAGGTCACTCTGTAAATGGAAATCTAGTGATATGCAAAGAACTGTGTAAAATAACTAATTGCCTCAGAATTGATCATCTAATTAATGGCAGTCAAAAATGAATGCATGTTAAGCTTTCTGAAAGAGATAAAAACCTAAAATGTACCGCATCAATATTAAACTAATACCATGTCGATATTTGGTATATTGAATGTTAACCATGTTATTATGTATTGATACTGTAATAAAATGATATCGATGATAGTATTAGCAAGTATTTGGGAGACTTTTTTTTGTTTTTTTGCCATTCAAATTGATAAGAAGTAAGTTTGTATTTCTACTAAACCATAGAAACCCTATCTTACAGTACAAAAAAATTTCACCAAATATAGCTTTTCCAATAATTTTCTTTTTCATCCCGTCATCTATTCCTATCCGCTAACAGTATGCCTTCAACCTTCGATTATTTTTTTGATGTAAAGTCTGATTACTCCATCATTTACAGGAACCAGATGGCCGGCCCTTCATGGTGTCCAAGGCACCATTTCCTTTGTCACTGATCCGCTTGCAGGATGGACACATGGTCAGTAGTGTCGCGGCCTTTGGGACCCTTATATGGAAGGGGCACCCAGGCTCCATTGCCCTCAGCTCCTCCAGTTCTCTCTTCAGCCTCCGGTTCTCGATTCTTAGGTTTTCGCAGTACTTCTTAAGGAACTCGCAATCCACCTCAGTCTGCTTCAATTTAGTCCTGCACGCATGCAATCCAAATCCATCAAAACGTCATAGCTTGCATCTCTTGTTTCATGTCCGCGTATGAACCTTACGTTCTTGGCCATGTAACAGAGGGATGCTAATATTGCCACCAAATGAAAGCATAGATTAATGATGGATATATTAGTACCTAGCTCTTCTATTTTGGAACCAGACTTCCACTTGACGAGGCCGGAGATTTAATTGGCCAGCCAGTTGTTGTTTCTGGGTCTTCCAAAGAGATCTATTGGTCAGCACAAAAACTAAGCTGGGGTCTGAAATATTTTGCATGAAAGATTAAAGATGGCTGATCGATATAGAATTCGGTTACCTGATTGAGGGTGTGGTGCTCCCGAAAGCGTTTTTCGAGCAACGTAAGCTGTTCTTTAGTTAGCCGGAGCTTCTTCCTCCCAACTTGGTTGCTGCCACCATCACTGATGTCCTTGGCACTCATGGTATCCTCTTCTTCATTGATGTTCTTCGACTTGTGTTGTTCTTCTCTTCTCGGCTCTTCTTCTTCTTCTTCTTCTTCCTCTTCTTCCTCTCCTTGTTTCTGTTGAGGAGGAAATAGGATGTGGAATTGAACGGGAGACTTCCCTCCACCGTTGCTACTTTGGTGAGAGCTGAAATGTCGACCACCACCTATGGCAAGTCCAAGGCCAATATTGCATTCATCTTCTTCCATGCCAAGCTATAAAGGAGAAGGTGAAGGCCTGGAGGATTTTTTTGGGTAAAGAGGGTGTGATAGCTAGGGATATGGAAAGAGAATGAGAGGGCTTTATTATATATATATAGGGGAAGGAAATGAAGAGAACGGGAGTTTCTAGTGATTTAATATAGGGATGGGGCATGCGTTGGAATGTGTCACTGTAACGCTGAGATAGAAAGGAACTCGTATAAGCGTAACATTTGTTGGATATGGAAACAACGGTCCATATCTCATTTAAGCCTACATATAATTCTTCGCGGCAGTTTCCCGGAAAGCCATCATCCGGGGAGAAATTCGTAGCAAAACAATAACACCCCTCAATTCAAGGCACACCCTCACCGCACAATTACCATCCGCTACATGAGAATAAATTACAACGTGTCGTCGGCCCTTTCACATCCCACCCTTTTGTTTTGCTATATTTTATCTTTGATGATAGGGAACGATAACAAACACCCAACCTTTGAATGATTGCGTGTAGTGGACTGGTTCTCCCAACGTCACCACCAAAACTCTAACTTGATGACTCGAGTCTATTTCTAATTAATGAATCAAAACAAGTGGCATTCATTTGCGCATCCAAAATGTAATTCCATTAGATCGATATATCTTTGGTTCCTAAAGTTTTGCCGGTTGTCTTAAATCTTCAAAATCTTATTACACCTGCAACTTTTGAAAATTTGAACCCCATTGATCCATCATTTTATCTATTGGGTCTGGTTCTTTTGCTTTAAATCCGAGCCATTTGTAGCATTCCATGCACCAATGGCAATTCTAACCTATTAGAGATCCATTGATATCGGATCATTGGGTTGTATCATTTTTGTACTTTAGATTTGATACAAAAATCATGTCCAGCCCAACCTAGGACAAAAAAGTGTTCCACCCAAACTAGGTCTAATATAAACGATTAGAAATATTAACTGTAATTTCTAGATATAACCTATCTAATTAGTTCAAATTGATTTAAACGATTAGAAATATTAACTGTAGGTTCTGGATGTAACCTATCTAACTTCAACTTGATTTTTGAACCGTGGAAGGAATAGGTTTAACGGGTATTTAAAATCTGACCTAAGTTAGCTCCCCGCACCATGTGAATGGCATTCATCTACTTTCTAGTTTCTCACCTCCATCATCTCCGAAGGGAAAATTGGGAGCGACTCCTTGTACCTGTGATCTCATGATTACCGGCAACTAAAGCCCGGTCTTGATGGTGGGACCCCAAGCCGATGCATGCACCCCAACCGTTGACAGGAGCGTCCAAATTGGGCCCACCCAACTGCAAGGCCAACCCACGAGGCAAGGGAGGCTCATGCACCACCACACGTATGAAATGTCTGGTGGTCAATGCACGTGCCACCATTGATAAGTCCCATCCACGCTGAGGTGGTTTTTTCTTGCAGCTAGCGTACAAAAGTTCCCATTTAAAAGCTTCCTTATAACTCCTAAATGTTGCATTATCCTGCGTGCATGGAATGTGGAATAAGATACGAGTAGGTTTTCGGAAGTGGAACATGACGTAAGCGGCAAGTCTGACCGTCCAAAGTTGACTAAGGTTTTCAACACCTAATCTCAGTCAGCGAGCGTGGTGACTCTTGGAAAGGAGGGATTCATGTGGAGGATAAGCCATGCATACCATCCCTTTGACTACGGTGATCATGATGTCGTATATATGTATCTCGAAGAATGCATGGAAATCATTTTGTTCATATCCGAGGACCCCAATTCTTATAAGACCTTGCAAGAAGAAAACTCTGCAAGCATTGTGAAGTTCCAACCTCTCAATCAGCTAAAACTTTCATTTTTCCCATAGCTTCTGTCTATATGCTATCAAGGAGTCTATTACTCCTGTTCATTTCAACGCATGGAGAGAGCCCTGTTGCCTAGTATTTTGTCCTATTAGGTTTACCATCACAACATTAAAATCGCAACTTATCCGGTCAAATCTAAATTAATAGTCCAGCTCATCATTTTTTCAAATCACATGAAAAAGCTAATCATGGATTTTAAAAGAGTTCATGTGTTTCGTGTACATGCATACACACATACGTACGTACATATGCATATCACTCCTACAATATCCAAAGTAGTATATTAATCTGTAATTAATAGAAAAAATTATAAAATTATATCCTCAACTTTAATCCAATTTCACTTATATTCATATATGTATTTTAAAAAATATCAAACTGATCCTTCTAATTATCAATATATTCTAATATGGTCTAACCATTTATATCCGTTAATGAAATAATGTCATCTGACTATCACATGAGATAATCACTTTATAAAATGACAAAAATAGGCTTATCTGCACCTCCTCCCTCATCATCCCTCCTCCTCCATCGCCAGCGTCCCTCTTTCTTCCGTCTCTTTCTCTCTTTCCTCTTCATCCATTTCTTTTTCTCTATAGTAACTCCCTCTACCTCCGTCCATTAATCCTCCGCTGCCTCCTCTTCCTCTTTCTCCTCCCTTTTCTCAGATTCATTGCCTCCTTTTCCATTGCTAGCATCCCTCCTTCCCCTCCTCCTTCTTCTTCCTTCCTCCTCTCCCTTTCTCACCTATTTTTTTCTTCTCTATGGTGACTCCCTCCACCTCCATATATTTTTCCACTGTCTCCCTTTCCTCCACCTCCTCTCCAAATGATCCCCTCCTCTTTCATTATTGGTACCTGTTGCAGGCAATCCCCTCGTCGTCCGATCGCTCGGGACACGCACCTGTAAGGAAAGTTCTCACTGACCGGAGATGCCTCCGGCGGGGATCCTCCAACGGTCAAGTCAGAGAGGAGACTAGGCAACAGTCAAAAAATCAGAGGCTCAACAGGAGAGAGAGAGAGCTTGAGAGCTTTTCGAGAGCTTACCCAAAGCTTGAGCTTTACCCCGTTTTATAGTAGAATGCGATATGGTCCCGCCATTAATGGTACAGACAACTGAGTTGTCAAATCATCGGAGGCTGTCAAATCGGCATGGATTGTCAGGTCATCAGGATTAACCTATGTCCTTGGCAGGACAATGCCCTAGGACGGTCGTACAGCATGTCCTTGACAGAACAACAGCCCATAGCGGTTGTACGGTATTTGGACGGGCTGATCGACTATATATTGGTATTCGACTATCGAAACGTCGGGTGACGACTCGAAAGCACTGTCGGCTGATCTGATGCCTTGTGAAAGTCGGATGTCGGCTGCCACCCTCGATAGTGAGTCGGTGATATGGGTTCGGCCGTTCGGCCGGTTGGAAACAGTGTTGGTTTGTTCGGCCGGCATGCCTTTGGTCGGATATCATCGGTAGTCGTTGTCGGAGTCGTCTGTCCGCCCAGTGGGTAGAGTCGGGCGTCGGTCGGACCATTTCGAGGATAAGTCGGCATATAGGGATCAGTCGGTTATCCCAACAGTTGTCCTCCCCACTCCTGAGTCCGATGTCGTGTTGGCCCGCATCACCACGTGGGCGATGGTCTCGGGCGAAAGGAGTGATTTTCCATCACGTCATGCCCCTTGCCGAGACATCTCCGAGTGTATAGGTCGTAGCTCCGACATACGTCGTTAGGACGTTCGGTAGGATCCAGCGAAGTTGATCAAGGTAGTCAGTGGCGTGTGCCATACTAAGGGTAGAGCAAGCCCCGATTGCAGGCCGGCGTCCTGACTGTCGTACAGGTTGCATAGGATCCGATGGTCGAGAGTCGTCCCGACTGTAGGTCAAGCATCCATCGCCCGGACCTTGGTCGGGCGTGCATGTCGGGTCGGGTGTCGGCCAATCTCCGAACGTAGCTCGTCGACACGATCATCCCGTAGAATCTGATAGTCGAGTAGCCTTTGGTTGGGCGTGCACGTCGGGTCGGGTGTCTGTCAATCCTCGAACGTAGCTCGTCGAAACGATCACCCCATAGAATCTGATAGTCGAGTAGTGTCCGACGTATTCGGACAGGATAACGATGACAAGTCGAATATCCGTTATCCGGCCCTTGGTCGGGCGTGCACGTCGGGTCGAGTGTCGGCCAATCCCCGAACGTAGCTCGTCGACACGATCATCTCCTAGAATCTGATAGTCGAGTAGTGTCCGTCGCCCGGACCTTGGTCGGGCGTGCACGTCGGGTCGGGTGTCGGCCAATCCCTGAACGTAGCATGTCGATATGATCATTCCGTAGAGTCTGATAGTTGAGTAGCGTTCGACGTATTCGGATAGGATAACGATGACAAGTCGAATATCCATTGTCCGACCCGTGGTCAGGCGTGGACATCGGGTCGGGTGTCGGCCAATCTTCGAACGTAGCATGTCGACACGATCATTCCGTAGAGTCTGATAGTCGAGTAGTGTCCGACGTATTCGGACAAGATAACGATGACAAGTCGAATATCCGTTATCCGGCCCTTGGTCAGGCGTGCACGTCGGGTCGGGTGTCGGTCAATCTCCGAACGTAGCTCGTCAACACAATCATCCCGTAGAATCTGATAGTCGAGTAGTGTCCGTCGCCCGAACCTTGGTCGGGCGTGTATGTTGGGTCGGGTGTCGGCCAATCCCCAAACGTAGCATATCGACACGATCATTCCGTAGAGTCTGATAGTCGAGTAGCGTCAGATGTATTCAGATAGGATAACGATGACAAGTCGAATATTCGTTGTCCGGTCCGTGGTTGGACGTGCACGTCGGGTCGGGTGTCGGCCAATCTCCGAACGTAGCATGTCGACACGATCATTCCGTAGAGTTTGATAGTCGAGTAGTGTCCAACGTATTCGGACAGGATAACGATGACAAGTCAAATATCCATTGTCTGGTCCTTAGTCGGACGTGCACGTCGGGTCGGGTGTCGGCCAATCACCGAACGTAGCTCATCGACACGATCATCCTGTAGAATCTGATAGTCGAGTAGTGTCCGTCGCCCGAACCTTGGTCGGGCATGCACGTCGGGTCGGGTGTCGGCCAATCTCTGAACGTAGCATGTCGACACGATCATTCCGTAGAGTCTGATAGTCGAGTAGTGTCTGACGTATTCGGACAGGATAACGATGACAAGTCGAATATCCGTTGTCCTGCCCTTGATCGGGCGTGCACGTCGGGTCGGGTGTCGGCCAATCCCCGAATGTAGCTCGTCGACACGATCATCCCATAGAATCTGATAGTCGAGTAGTGTCCGTCGTCCGGATCTTGGTCGGGCGTGCATGTCGGGTTGGGTGTCGGCCAATCTCCGAATGTAGCATGTTGACATGATCATTCCGTAGAGTCTGATAGTCGAGTAGCGTCCGACGTATTCAGATAGGATAACGATGACAAGTCGAATATCTGTTGTCTGACCCGTGGTCGAGCGTGCACGTCGAGACGTATGATAAACGGTGGCAAGCTGAATATCCTTCGATCGGTCGTGACCAAGTCGGTATGTCGCGAGTGCGACCGCGGTCGTCTTGGCATTTTGTCCTTCTTTGTCGAAGCTAAGTCGGCAAGTTAGCCAGCCGCATTAGTCGAGGCCCTTTGCCTTCAGAGGTAGAGGCCGTCGTAGATATTCCGCTCCTTCGATCTTCATCAGGATCTGCGCACGAGGAGCAGAGAGAGGGGTGTAGGAGTCATACCTGCAATGTGTCGGTCTCGAACCCCATCATCGGGGCGAGACCCATCTATCGGTGGGGGGGCCTGCTGGGTTCAGTAGGAGTCCGATTTTTCTTCCGCTTTTCCTTCTGGCCCGTGCTCTCAGTCAGGCGCCGGTCGGAAGCTCCTTCATCCGCGAGCATGTATTTGTACGCCCGCTCCAGCAATTCAGCATATATCCGGGGGAGGGTCTTGTCCAAAAAATATGTGAATCGAGATCTCCTTAGCCCCTCTTTATGGCCGAGATAGCCATGTCTTCGTTGAGGTCTCGAACCTCAAGTGTAGCCGCGTTGAATCGAACCACAAAGTGTCGGAGTATGTCATTTTCTCCATGCTTGAGGGAGAAAAGACTGTCCGAGGTTCGTGGCGATTTTTGGCTGGTGCTGAAATGGGCCACGAAAGAATGCTCGAGCTGCGCGAAGGAGTGGATACCTCCTGAGCAGTGGCCAGAGTACCAGGCCCTGGCAGCTTTACGGAGTGTGGCAGGAAAATCGATGCAGAGGAGGGCATCGGTTGCCCCTTGAATTATCATGAGAGCCTTGTAGCTCTCCATATGGTCAACTGGGTCGGTGGAGCTGTCGTAAGGCTCCACATGAGGCATCTTGAACCGACTAGGGATCGATTCGTCGAGGATAAATCGGGAGAGAGATTGAGTGATCTGGAAGTCGACGTCATTTGAAGACTTCTGACCATCCGCCTGGAGCTGGGCAAGCCGACAGTCGATTTCTTCGAACTTACATTCGTAGTCGTCCAACCGTCGTTGTTGAGAAACCCCAGGGGTTGAACCTCCCGACGAATTTGAGAGTGAGGCAGATGGTGTCCGCGGTCGCTTCTCCTTCCTCACTCACTCCAGCTGGGAAGGAGAGGGATGTCGAGATCGATGGGTGTCGCGCCGTGGCCGCCTCCCCCCTTCTCAGTGGGAGTGCTGAGATGGCTGCTCTTGAGGAGGAGACAGAAGTTGACGCAGACGTCGGCGGTTGCTTCTGGACGGCATAGGGTGCGCCGTCGGTTGTTCCATTGGTAGTTGCGGCAACTGAGTCGGTTGTTGGAGGTTTTTGACCACGTTCGTCAGAACGATCATTTGCCGCACGATCGCCGCGATCTGTACCTCCGTGGTCACCATCGGGTGCGGAGAGCTGGGTTCCACTATGGAGGGTAAAGGAGGGGCCTCCTCCCGACGGAAAGAGTGCCTTACCAATCCAGTAGCTCTCGATCGCTGAATCCTGATTTTTGTCATCTCGAGAGATTTTTCAAGCTCTATGGAGCTTGCTGTCTTACCTCTGTCGACCCTCCTACCTAGCGTGCCAAATCTGTTGCGGCCAATCCCCTCGTCGCCCGATCGCCCGGGCGCGCACCTGCAAGGAAAATCCTCACTGACCGGAGATGCCTCCGGTGGGGACCTTCCGACGGTCAAGTCAGAGAGGAGACGAGGCAACAGTCAAAAAATTAGGGGCTCAACGGGAGAGAGAGAGAGCTTGAGAGCTTTTCGAGAGCTTACCCAAAGCTTGAGCTTTACCCTGTTTTATAGTAGAATGCGGTATGGTCCCGCCATTAATGGTGCAGACAACTGGAGAGTTGTCAAATCACCGAGGGTTGTCAAATCGACGTGGATTGTCAGGTCATCAGGATTAACCCATGTCCTTGGTAGGACAATACCCTAGGGCGGTCGTACAGCATGTCCTTGACAGGACAACAGCCCATAGCGGTTGTACGGTATTTGGGCAGGCTGACCGACTATATGTCGGTATTTGACTGTCGGGATATCGGGTGATGACTCAAAAATACCGTCGGCTGATCTGGTGCTTTGTGAAAGTCGGACGTCGGCTGCCACCCCCGACAGTGAGTCGGTGATATGGGTTCGGCCGTTCGGCCAGTTGGAAATAGTGTTGGTCTGTTCGGCCGGCATGCCTTCGGTCGGATATCGTCGGCAGTCATTGTCGGAGTCATCTGTCTGCCCGGTGGATAGAGTCAGACGTCGGTCGGACCGTTCCGAGGATAAGTCGGCATATAGGGGTCAGTCGGTATATACCAACAGTACCCATCTTTCTTCTATTTCCGATCCCCTTCTTCCTCGCTCATTTTTCTTCCTCCATAATAGCTCCTCTACTTTCATATATTTCTCTACCGCCTCTCCTTCCTCCTCCCTCTCCTCTCCGATTGATATCCTCCTCCATCATCAGTACCCCTCTTTCTTCTTTTTCCTTTCTCCTCACTCATTTATCCTCTATGAGAGCTTTCTCCACCTCCATCTACTCCTCCATCGCTTCCCCTTGCTCCTCCCTATCCTCCTCCCTCCTCCTTTTTGATTG
The DNA here is from genome assembly GCF_000442705.2 of Elaeis guineensis. Taxonomy (NCBI): domain Eukaryota; kingdom Viridiplantae; phylum Streptophyta; class Magnoliopsida; order Arecales; family Arecaceae; genus Elaeis; species Elaeis guineensis. Next base: position 8,794,493 of record NC_026000.2, on the reverse strand, counting down.
ATCTCCTCCTCCTTCAAGTCGTCTATAAATCATCCCCTTCCACGATGGTCTCCTCCTCCTTCTCATCCTTTTCCTCCCTCATCCCTCCTCCTCTCTTCTCGAATTGATCCCCTCCTCCTCTATTCCTCCACCTCCCCTTCCTCCACCAAGCCATCCATAAACCATCCTCCTCTACAGTGGCCCCCTCCTCCTCATCTTCTCCTCCTCCAAGCCCATCTATGAGTGAAAGATATTTTTGTCTATTTAGGTTGCGTTTGGTGCATTGCCGACAGTGGTAATCTGAATTATCTGGTAATCTGGATTACTTGCAATCTGGATAGATTGTCAATAATGTTGATTACTATATTTGGTACACACAGGTAATATTACAGAAAAATTACTAAAAATTTTGATTGATATGTTTGGTATGACAATTAGATTATTGGTAACGTAACATCAAATATTTAAAATATATACCCTTAAATCAAATTATTAGTTTAATATTTTTAAACTATTTATTTAATTTTTTTTAATAATAAAAATTATTATATAAAAAAATATTATTTCTAATACTTATTATTATTATTTTTATAAAAATTATAATTTTTAAACTTTTTTTTTATTTTTTCCCCTTCTCCTTCACTCACACGTCACGTCTCGACCCCCCTCCTCCCTACCCCCCCACCCGTCGTGCCTCAGGCACCACACCCCGACCCCCCAACCGCTCGCGATGCCTTGGCCACTGCACCCTAGCCTCTTGGCCGCCTGTCACACTGCCACCCCTCCTTGGCCCCCTGACCGCCTGCGCTGCCATAGCGGCCACCGCACCTTGGCTACCCGACCACCCGTCGTGCTGCCACCCCTCCCCGGCCCCTCGATCGCCCGTGCTACCTTGGCCACCGTACCTCGGCCCTTCGGCCACTCATCGCACTGCCACCCCTTCCCGACCCCCCGACCGCTCGTGCTGCCCTGACTACTGCCCTCTGGCTCCGGCCGTTCGTACTACCCTGACCACCGCCCCTTGCCTTCCGACCGTCTATGCTGCCCTGGCCACTGCCCCCTTCCTCCCGGTCACTCATCGGACTACCTTCGGCAAGGGCTATGAAGGCAATGTAGGAGGCGGCAAGGGCCATCGAAGGAGGAGTTGGGGAGGTTGAGGGGAGGCACAAGTGGCACTGTACGAGGAGGGGGGAGAAGAGGAGGGCAATTCTAAAAAAAATTTTACTATAAGATTACTTCATAGGAGGTAATCTGGATAGCTATCTCTTTCTTTGATAATTTAGATTATTAAATAATTTAAATTATTTTTTATGAAGTAATTTGAGTTATCAACTCAAAAAATATATCAAATATGATAGTCCGATGAATTTTTTTTAAATTACCACTAATCTGGATAGGTTGTGGGCATAAATTTTTATTATTTTAAAGGGCAAATGTCAAATCCCAAAAAAACTGCAATAGCAACGTTTATATATATATATATATATATATATATATATATATATATATATATATTCTCTTTGGTATCCAAGACAGTGCATCGAGTTTGTAATTAATATTGTTATTGATAAGTGGGCATGACGTTTTTCTTATTATTTTAAAGGATAAAATGTCAAATTCAAACAAAACTGCAGGAGCAACGGGCGCTATGCGTCATCGCCTGCATCAGAGCCGGTGCAACGCCCAGTTCTAAAAGCATGCTGACAAAGTTTACGGATATAGAGGGAGCGATAAAGAACACGACGCCTACGACACTGTTGAAACACCCGCAACATGTAGTGCCGTTACTAAAATAAAATATAGCAATAGTAAGTCGGTTGGCCAAGGTGTCACTCTTATTTCCGCAAGTCGACATTTTTCTTGTCAAGGAAAGGAAACAGTCCAAGGCGGCTACATTCTTTTTATTCGGCTCTAATAAACTTTGAAACTTTTTACAAAAAAAAAAAAAAACTTTGAATCGATTAAGTATTAGTCACCTATAATTACTCACAGGTCACATCCAAGAAGAAATCTATTATAGTTGTATTGCTAAAAGATACTTTTTTACTAATTTTTTTTGGCAACAGAACGATACTTTATTAAAAAATTATGTATACATAGAACTTGATAAATTATCTCCCGGCTTCAAATATTAGACTCGGTTCTCCCCTCTCCATGGCACTCTAAAGAGACAAACACATTGTACATATTTTTCTGAGTTATAATGGAGTATTGAGATACTTCTCTCAATAATTTTCGGTGATCCATTATACCTATCCACCGCAGCAGAAATAAATTTTTGTGGCAACGGTGGTATCATGTCACCGTTGTAATAAGTCAACCAACAGTGAAAAATAGATGAGATATAGAAGAATAATGTGAAATATTATTCACAAAAATTGATAAATTATATGAGAGTATTGCGGCCAATCGCCTCATCATCCGATCACCGGAAAACGAGCACCTGCAAAAATGAGAAGTCCACACTGACCGGAGGCGGCTTCGGCGGGGACCCTTCGACGGTCAAGTCAGAGAGGTGACTGGGCAACAGTGAAATGAAGACAGAGAGCTCGATCGAGAGAGAGAAGGAGAGGGAGGAGCAAGCCTGTGGTTTCAAAGGCGAGAATAGAGATGGGGCGGATCGGATCTCTTGCACTGTTGCCTTCCCCGGTTTATATAGTGGAGCACGGTATGGCGCCGTCATTAATGGCGCAGACAAGTGAGGAACTGTCAACTCACTATAGGCTGTCAGAGTCGCCGTGAAAGTGTCATGTCGCCGTGGGGCTGTCACATCATCAGGATTGACAATGCCCTTGGCGGGACAATGCCCCCAGATGGCCGTGCCGCATGTTGCTGTCAGAACTGACAAGGTCTGGCGGCTGTACGGCGATTGGAGGAGTCGACCGACCCTAAGTCGGTGGCCAGCTGAGCGGCGTCGGACTCCTCCGTTGGTCGGCGAGTTTTACGTAAGTCGGCCATCAGACCTTCCGGCTCAGTCGGTCGGGAAAGGTGCGCCCGACATATCCTCAGTCGGTCGTAAGCCGATGATGGGCCGGTGATGGCGTCAGTCGGTCTGACCGACTGTCAATCGGTCGGTCGGTCCCTCCGGTCGTAAGTCGGTCGGTCGGTCCGACTGTCAATCGGTCGGTCGGTCTCTCCGACCCTCGATCGATCGATCGATGGGTATTCCCCAACAGAGAGAATCGGTGAAATATAAAAATTTTTATTGATTTATTATAGACTTGGCGCGGTACCACCGTTGTAATGAATATTTTTTCTCGTAGCAGGTAGGACTCGGGCCCAACAATTCGCAGGTGACTCGGCTCTAGAGTTTTGTTTTTACCCTTCGCTTCCTTCCCGAGTACTCAAAAATAATCCACTGGCTCCCAAACGATCACTCCCATTCATCTACTCTCGGATTCTTAATTTGTAGCTGGCGGATCCCATGGCAGACGAAGGCTCGCTCCACATCGTGGTGTTCCCATGGTTAGCCTTCGGGCACATGATCCCATTCCTCGAGCTCTCCAAATCTTTGGCCAAGAGAGGTCACCACATCTCCTTCCTCACCACCCCAAGAAACATCGTCAGGCTCCCAAAGCTCCCTCCCTCTCTCGCTCCACTGATAGGTTTCATTCCCATCCCCCTGCCATCCTCCGACGACCTACCCGACAACGCCGAGGCCACCGTCGACCTCCTTCCCGCTGATGTCCAATACCTCAAGAAGGCCTACGATGGCCTCGACCGACCGATAGCCAAGTTTCTGGAGCAAGCTTCTCCAAGACCCGATTGGATCATCCAAGACTTCACTCCACACTGGGTGTCGCCGATCGCCGCCGAGCTGCACATCCCGTGCGCCATGCTCAACACGTTCCCGGCTTACTTCAACGCCTTCATCTACGGACCGGACGGCGTGGGGATGCGGAGATCCGCCGAGCAGCTCATCGCGGCGCCCGAGTGGATCCCCTTCCCGACGGCAGCTGCTTACCGCCCCTTCGAGGCCCGGCAGTTCCATTGCTTGCTGCAAGACGTCGATGCTTCGGGGTTGTCCGCCGCCTACCGTTTCGAACTGGTCGTCAGACGGTGCAAGTTCATGGCTTTACGAGGTTGCATGGAGTTGGATCAACAACTGTTAGGCACCATCTCGGAGCTTTTCAACAAGCCTGTCGTCCCGGTCGGCCTACTTCCTCCTCCTGTCGACGAGGGAGAAGAGAAGATTGCTCATACTACCAGGATGATGAACATTTTCCGGTGGCTGGACGAACGGACCCCCAGGTCCGTTGTATATGTTTCTATGGGGAGTGAGGCGATGCTGAGCTCCGAGCTTGTGCAGGAGCTGGCCTTGGGGCTCGAGCTCTCTGACCTGCCCTTCCTCTGGGCTCTCAGGAGGCCGGCCGGGATGCCGAAAGAGGTGGAGCTTTTGCCGGAGGGGTTCGAGGACCGGATCGCCGGCAATGGGCTGGTTGTCATGGATTGGGCTCCTCAAGTTCGGATTCTCGCACACGAGTCGGTGGGGGGATTCTTGACGCACGGTGGCTGGGGCTCGATCATCGAAGGGTTGGGGTTTGGGCACCCTCTCGTCTTCCTCTCGGTGTTCGGCGATCAGATGTATCATTTGAAAAGAGACTAATCTTTGAAAAATAAACATCTGATGTATCAACGTATACCAGTGATCAATTCTGATTGGCTATATCTGAAAGAAACTAGCTTTAATTTACACGATCATAATTAGTTCTATAATAAGACAAAGAGACTAGCTCTGAAATATATATACATAATGCATGAACATATGACAGCGATCAGTCTCGACTGACTAGATCTAAAAACACTAGCTCTACTAGCTATAAATTCCGATTGGCTAGATTCGGTGGAAACTAGTTTCTGAAGTATGACTAATAATCAGTCTAATTGGCTAGATCCAAATCATAGTCAGCTAAATAATTTTTTCTCATAATTTTATCATAATCAATTTCTCATAAATAATCATACTTATTTTCATAATAATATCAAATCAAGTTTATCACATCTCATTTTCATAAATAAAAAAATAATTTTTATTCAAAATTTATATAAGAATAAATATGTATAATCTTGTTTCTAAAGATCATGCAACATTAAAAGTAGAGAAGTTTTACGATCATGCCAAAGTACTATTATGCTTGATCCTAGATTTCTTTTGAATTTCCTTTCATGCATATTTTATAAACTTTTAAATTTTAATATTCAGTATATATATATATATATATAATTTTTATTTTTTGAAAAATGCTTTAAAAAATCTCAGAGATAAAGGGAACTCACGGACAATCACATTCAAGAATGGCATGCAACTTGATCCCTAGATCCGATATTCCTCTGACGATAAAGGCTCTAATCAAATAAGTTAACAAAGCTATTAGATTTCGATTGAGAAAAAATGGATGAAAAGAGAAAAAGAATCTCAGTCTAGTGCCAATGTAGATCAGAATTTATGTAAATCTAAACTCAATTAGATTGTGATTGATTCACAAGATGGGTTTGAGAGGTTGAATTTATCTCTCTTTCTCTCTCTGTCTCTCTCGTCTTTCCTCCCTCTTTTTCTCTCTTCTCCTTCCTCTCTTTTTCTCTCTCTTCTCTTTCTTCTCTTTGGCCGAAATAGAACCCTCTTGTGGCTCTTGAAAACTGAGGGAGGGGTGGTGGTCTAACATGGGTGCAATCGGAATAGCTGAAGGAGGAGGAGTGGTGGCATGGCCAGCGGCAGCTAAGGATAGTGGTCCAGCCATGTATAGGGAAGCCAAGAGCAAGAAAAAAGGGAAGTTGCCTCTTGCTCTCATAGTAGTAGCATCCCAAGCCAAAAGAAGAAAAGGAAGTGGGGAGAGCTTACCGATGGTAGTCACGACAGTGGATTACAGCCATTGGTAGAGACTTTCGATAGCAATAGAGACATGAATCAGAGAAGAAAATAGGGAGATCAATGGCTCTGAGGAGAGATGGGCTTTTGAGGTGGTAGGGTTGGACTACGGTGGCTGCTGGAGGTGAGGAAAAAAGGATAGGAAGGTGGAAAAGTGTTTGGTAATGGCTCGATCATAGGGGTGGTGGGGTTTAAATAGGATTCAACCACAACAAAGATAAAGCCAGCCTAATGCCGGTTATTCATCGATTGCACTAGCCTTAGGTCGGTTATACCAGTTCAGAGATCTTGCATCGACCACCATTGGGTGGCCTTATCACTAAATGATAAGGATTAGCATGGGATCAGGATCTCCTTTGTTTCGATCCCAATTTTTTTTTCAAAATTTTGAATTGAAGTCAATAATGTGTTTGTTAATTTCAATTCAAAACTGACCCAGATGGATTAAGTTTCACATATGTGAGGATCCGAATGGATGTGTATTTAGTCCTACATCAATTGTTTATTAGGAATATCTTAGGCACCAGTACAGAACCAAGAAATCCAAATAACACATTCTAGCTAGTCTTTTGGGATAAGGTCCTAGATTGTTATAAATGGTATCAGAGTGGATCTGGTTCATATCTAATATGGACCAGAAGATTCTGCAACTCGGGTTCATTGAGCTGATCACAGATCGATCATGATGTTTATGAATGAATATATAAATTTGAACTTTCAACTTGACAAGGATGCCAAGACTTAAACAAGAGGAGTATATGAGGACTCATGCGGACGTATATTTAATTTCATATTAGTTATTTATTAAAAAAATCTTGAATACTTATATAAAATTAAGGAATCTAAATAATAATTTTTGGCTAATTTTTTTGAATAAGATCCTGGATTGTTACAATATTAAGACTCATTTCACCAGCTCCTTAACTCGCAAGGGATATATCCTTAATTTTCTGAACTTCAGTAGTATAACATTGTAACCTAGACCGTTTCGAGCTCCAAAATATTTACTCCAAAAAATATAGAGAACCATACAGCGAGTGTCTTCAAATTTTTTGTCTGCATAAGTTGTTCGAATCTGTTGGCCATCTCTTCCCTTCCTCTGTAATTTTTTTTTTCTAATAAAAAGAAATTATTTAAATTCTACAAAAGATTGAGCCTGAATTGTTGAGAAAATCATTAGACCAATACGCAGATTTCAGATTTTTGGAGGCTTCTGGAGCTAGAAAATTCGAATATTTATTTTCTTTTTGATATGAGGAAGAGATTTTGACGGAGTCGGACATCCAGAGTAGTCCAACGATGTCAAAAGCCACACGTTGGTACAACATTTACCATTCCCCCACGTGTCCCTCGCATCTCCACCGCTGTTCTTCTGCTCCCGTACGCATTTCTTATCAAAAAGAGGTGATATTATCCTTTCTCCCAGCTCCAGGCTCTTCCGTGTCTCTGTCTAACATCCATCGTCATTTTTTCTCTTTGGTACATATCATTATTATTATTATTTTTTTGGTACAACCCAGAAGCAAAAGAAAGTAAGGTATCATCAAGGTACGACAGGATTAACAAAGTATTATAGATCTTGGCAACGTTTCCGACTGAAAGCATTATATACCTGGGCGAATTCAGGAGAAAGCAAATCAGCTTGGTTGAACGTAAAGTCATCTTGAAGAGCCTTCTTAGAGAGCCAATCTGCAGACCTGTTTTGTTCCCGAACGTGAGAAGCTATATACCATCCATCATCATTGCCATAAACCTTGATAGCCCCTTAAAAAGGATTTTGTCCGAGTACTTTTGATCATATACAATCACAGACCAAAATGTGTTACGATTTAGGAGTAACGTATGATGGTTTCGCTGTCAGCCTAATTAAATGTCTTTTTGGTCTCTCATGGAGGGATCTAACAATATTATTGTAATAAAATGAAATGCAAAATGTCGAATAATGGTTTTTGATCTCATTATAAAACAGTCCTTTTGAAGGAACGGCTGATATTTTGCGCCCCCCCCCAAAATAACCGTTACTTAAAAACTCATTATGGACATACAGACATGTAGTCACACAATGCAAAAGACCACATCTTCCAACCAGTATAACAGTCATGTAGTCACCCGTAAACAGGTGTTAGAGCTTGATTTCAGTGATGCCCGAGACTTCTTTGTTGTTTTCGTAGTTTCCTGACAAAGTCGGATAAAGACAGAAGAATTTGTTAAGGCATACTAGCCTATGGACAGTTATTATTTTCTTTCCCCTCTCCGGACCAACGACAGTTATTTTCAACAGGGAATTGATTCAAAATTAAGATAAGGCATGAAATTATTACTAGTCATACCTCATAACAGGTGCCTTTCTGAAAATCACTCAATAGATTCGCTGCAAATAAGTATTCAAACATCAATGTTTGGCTACAATAAATAGCTGACCTTATTCTTACAAATACATCCAGCAGAATCATAATCTCCACATAATCGACCAGGTTAGACATGATAAACAAATAGAATAAACATATCCAAACTTCTGAAACAACGATATTAAATATTGCCAACAAGCTGAATTCTGTCTTCAAGTTAGATTCTCTGCAGGTTGTTTGAGCAGCAATTTAGTTTCCCTTCAATGTCATATTAGTTGCAGGCAATAGGGATGCACCGAAGAAAGCAAACTAGTGACCTTTCTGTTACTTTTGTTCCTGGGCATTGTTGCTTTGGTTGGCTAGGAATCGCACCACAACGCATGTGATATTGTCTGCACTTCCTCTTTGATAAGCTTCCTGCATCAGTCTCCTTGCTGCCTGTTCGGGGTCTTCTATGGGTTTAATCATCTCAACAGCCTCCTGAAATGATTATACATCAAGGGTCAATTGAGCCTTAAGAAAGCAGCAAGTTCATGGGCAACATCAACCAAGATTAGAATATATAAGAATACCTCGTTTGAGACGACATCCCATAGTCCATCACTTGCAAGGATAAGGAATTCTAGAGAGCCATCAACCACCTCTTCCTGCAATTCCACAGTAGTCGGGCATCAGCCAAAGTCAGAGTACCCAAATTTACAGTAGCTCTGAGAACGCATACACAGATCAACTTCACCAATGCACTTAAAAGAGTAAAAATCATCTTGAGAAAAATATGCATGGAGAATGCTCTTAAAGAATAAACTGTCTCATTCTCAAGCATATTGGAACAGAAGATCTTTTAACCAACTGCAGTGTCAAAAAAGTACCTGAATTTCTGGATCAGCGACAACAAACTGTTTTAAAAATCTGTCACCAAATGCACGAGAAACAGCGAGAACACCACCGACCCGCCATGTTCCTACAGACAAATAACATGTTAACAACTCACATATAAAACAGCTCAATCCATGGGAAAAGTGCTCATTGAAGATGCCAGCAAATTACCAGCCCACATCACGAATCCTCCTGCGTCCTCAATTCGTTGCCGTTCATCTGTCTGGTCAGGCTTGTGATCTCGTGAAACAGCTATAGCTGCAAATATCAAGTCGATCATCACAATGAGGAAGGTCTGACAACAAAAGTGCAAACTTCTAACAAACCTTCTAAGAAACTTCCACGATGACATAATCTTTGTGAACAATAATGATCTACATGTGATGAGGAACTCATAAAACCATCTATCTAATTATATAAGTTGATAAGACATTTCTATGTGAACAAATTGTAATCACATAATAGACAATTACATTCTATAGCAAGATGCAAGTAGTTGAGCATAAGGTTGCGCAACAAAATCTATGTACTCTATAATGCAGCAGCTAGTTTCATTAGCAAATGAAGAGAAAGCACAAATGCAGTAATGAAGCTTACTTGCCGTAGACACAACTACAATCCTGAATTGGTTGATTCATTTTCTATTATGTATTTCTTTCCCATGAAACCAACACCAGGGTCACTTCACACGGAAACATTCAAATAGGAATGTCATTAAAGCCAATCAGCAGCTTGAAGCAGTAAATCTTTATGATATTCACAGCTTCAGATGTGTATGACATGGCTGCTAATTGAAATACTCACTAGTTGAGGACAAATATTCTAAAATGGATGACATTTAATCATGTGACAGACATTGTATAGCATTGTAAATTCAGTAGTTTCTGAGCTGTAAAAAGACAAACATCAGCTTCCTAGCAACACACTCTAGGCCCCATGAATAATGTTAGGTATCACTATTCCTGACATGGCACCAAATGCTGCAGCTACTTGCATTCATTAATATCAGTCAGCATGGACCCAGGCCCTCAATATAGATTTCCACGAGGTGGACCCAGGCCTTGTCCAATTCAGCAAGACAGCAAGGGCAAGAAAAAATTCAAGGATTCACTATGAGTAATTTGCAGCCTTTGGGTACATAAATCATAACATAATATGCTACAACATTTAATGAATATTCACTCACCATCAATAAAACAAAATATTGAAAAATTTTCTAGTGGAATTGTTGTAACAAGATATTTAGAATATTCTCTAGCTTTGAAGAGGGTCATGGGCACGAACTGTTCTGATAAACATTATAAAACAACAGACTTTCCCTTCAATGCACATGTTCAGCTTTTAGCCATTAATGCTCATCAATCCTATTCTAGAACAAGATATAAGATCACCTGCAGCAATGCAATTCATTTCACTTGTTCTGGTGACGTATTGTCAAGTAAAAATAATTCACCAAGTAATAATTAATCGAACTATATAAAACATTTCCAGATGCTTTACTGTCAACCTCAACAGCAAAACTAGAACACAAGCAATATCTGAGAACAGTGACAGGTTATATTACTTCTCCCAACTCGGCAACTGCAGTTCTAGGTCACAGAGAAGAGATGAACAGGAATAAATAGCAATTGATCATATACTCACTGATTCCTGCACTTGATGTTTCTACAAAACTCATGGTATGCATTTAAGAACTAATAATTCACAAAACAGAGACTACAATGTAAACAGCAGTCAGTTAACTACAAAATTCCTGTAGTATCATCAATCACAATTTTCTTTTTCGTAATTTATAAACTTTCTATTTGGAGACATAAGCATGAACATCTGCAGATCTGAAACCACCACTTCTAAGTCACAGATATCTTCTGCAAAGACAAAATCATGGGCCCAAAACCTAAGGCATGCATCAGGAACGATCTCTCTCTTTGATAGATAAATAGACATAGGTACGTGGCAAGCACACACATGCACCCCTGCATATGCATATGTGCGCACACCCATGCACATAAGAGACATCCACATGGACATGCATGCACACAGGCACCAGCTTGCAGATATAGATATATAATTCAGAAAACACATTGTCAAACGATTCAAGCAATTTTTGAACATTTGTAACATTCTGTAAGGCCGACAAGCACATTTTTGCAGGTTCGAGTCCTGGAACAAGCCACTTTGTGCAAAAAAAAAAGAAAAAAAAAAAGTCAAATGTCAGATCTTTCTCCAGTTTGCCCCTCCTAGGACCCTGGATTGCTAAGACCATAACTGGGTAATGTGGGTTTTTTTGTAGCATACTATAATCATTCATTAGTTATTTCATGCAAATTAATCTTGGAACCCTCTCTAATGGTTGAAATTGGAGTATAATCAGTATTCACCATTTCCACCCCGACAAATAACAGCCCTAGAGTCGCCAACATTGGCAACTACCAAACGGTCACCAACAAGAATAGCAGTTGAAGCAGTTGACCCAGCATCACGATTCTCACTTTTCTCACATTTCAACAACTCTGAGTCTGTATGATTGTATGCATCAGCTGAAAAAATAGGAAGATATCAGTAACTTTGTCAGGGGAAAAATAAAAAAGAATAATGCTTCATACAAATAGCTTTAGCTTATAAAAGACATAGACTCAAAGGAAACTGCTTGCATATTTTCCTGAACATACAAAATAGAATCCAAGTATGGATTATTGCAATGATGAGTTTACCAGTAATATCGATTACAGTATACATTCTTATCGTTTTGACACAAGCAATCTTAGAATTCATTTTTTGGTATGTTTTGATTGCAAACGCTAGAAATAAAATATTGAAATGCTTCAACATAATCATGGTGTGAACCAAAATTTCAACCTTGCAATAAATGGTGTTTAAATATCTATAGAGAAGTACTCTCAAAAAAAAAAAAAAAAATCGGAAAGGATGAGCACCTATTGCTGACTTTGTATCGCTTATGAACTTGGGGTGATTGATCAAATTGCTGAAGAGGTGCTGTTTAACATACTCAGCTGCTCGAGCCCCACCATGACCTAAAATTACAATCACAATCATGTGAGGTTACCGAAATGGATAAGCACAACATAAATATGTTCACAGCATTCAAGAAAAAAATGTAGTTAAACAAGGAACAGAAAAATTACAAACGTTATGGCTTGGAAATTTATTTGCTAAAGAACAGGGGAAAATTTTGGCCAAAGTAAATAGGGTTAGAAAAGAAAAATGACCAAATTGGAGCATAGACCGTCCTGTTAATTAGGCAAAACAACTTCTTACCATCAAAAACTCCGAATAAACCAACCGTCTCTCCATCAACACCATCAATTCTGGTTTCATAGAAGTCCTCCATTGATGATCTTTTCCCTGGAGAACTCGCATATCCATAGCTGAACTTCCCATTCTGGCTGCAATTAATAACAAAGTAAACGTTAAATAAGAGAGCCCCTGATAAGTATGAGAATTTGATAAAGATGCATCTCGACGTCAATCTCAATTTCAAACCATCCAACAATCGCATGGATGGAGGAATATTTGAATTTGCCTTTAAATTTTCTCCAAAAAAATCCAAAAAAGAAAGGAATACTAGCACAAAACTATATACAGAATTTCATGGATCCATTGAAATTAAAAAAAAAAAAAACATTATTATCCTCAATTTTTTATTTCAGAATTAAACAAGAGAAAAGAATAATTTATAAGAACGAGACGATCACTTTTTTTTCTAAAGAAAGGGAGAAGAAGAGAAGGAAAAAGAAGAAGACCTGATGCCTCCACCGCTGACCAGAGAGTTATCGGCCTGAGCTCCGCTGGTACTCGGATGAACAGAGTTCAAGTAACCCATTTTCTTTGTGTGCCCAAACTTTCTCGAATCCTTGCTTAAAATAGAAAAAAAATTAGGGAAAATGAGGGATCTGAAACCCTTAACAGATTAACGATGAACAAAACTTAAGAATTCTGGTGATCTCTGCATCTAATCCAACGACTCAGACCACGATGACGAAGAAGAAGAAGACCCAGGGATTGCTTCCTGGTCCACAACAATTACAAATTTTATTCTGAGAAAATGAAAACCTAAACAAACAATCCGCAACAACGAGAAGTAACAAGAAAGGAGGGGGAGGGGAGAGAGAAAAAGTAGGAGGAGAAGAGGAGGTGGGGGGAGTGAGAAAGGGTAAACAAACGCCGGGTTTCAGGGGTTTGGTTTGTGGCTGGGAAGCGAGAGGGCAAACAGGAGATCTCGACGTTTAACTAATTCTGTGCCTGTTTCTTAGGCAAGATAATGATAAGGATAATTACAGGGAATTTTCGCAAAGGAAATTTTTCTACTTCTAGGAAAAAAAATGTTTTCTTGAGGGCAAAAAGTAGCTCAAGTTTGAACATGGCAATTATGTACCTGCCTTGGAAACAATTGAATCTTACAAACAATAAATATTTTGTTCTTACAAACAATTGAATCTTTTGGCCAAAAATAGTTGATCTTAGGCTTAATCATCATGTCACTCTCCTTTGCATTAAAAGCCATATTATCTTTTTTTTTAAAAAAAAAATAAACACCGTGTCTAATACATTAAAGAAGAGTCAATAGCTCTACCAATATACCATTTATCAAGAGTTGGACACGCTACGTATCGATCTCTAACTCCTTCAGAATGCCATCTACAGATGGTTATCTAATACATTAAAAGAGAGTCAATGGCTCTCCTAACGTGCCATATGTCGAGAGCTGGGCATGCTACATGTCGATCTCTGACTCTTTCAGAATGTCATCTACCGATATTTAGATACGCCACCTGATGGTGTCTGGAGCTTGCTACTGGTTTTTAGTTGAATGAAGAAAAAAAATTAAAATAAAAAAACTATAAAATATAGAATGGTACCACGGGACTTATTATGGGTACAACTCTAATATAAATATAACTAAAAGTATCAAGAAAAAAAAAAAGCACCAAAGCAATTCTGCATCAATTTATAGCACCTCTTCTGAATGCACCACAACATAGGAGGCAATCCAATATGTGGCATTGTTCACCTCATGATAAACATTTCTGATGTCTAGGAATACACATTTTCTTGGTAGTCTCTAGATATTACATAAAAGCAAATGTATAGCAACAATCCTTGCCAGTCTCTGGATTCAACCTACTATCATGACTGAATTTTTCTCAATAATGAGACGGCCTCAAAGTTTAGTCTCGCATAGATAATACCTGCTCAAACCACCCCTAGCTCAACTCCTTGAATGGTAGTATCAAAATCATGAACCCGGCTCCTTCTCTGCATTTGAAGCTGGTGGATTCTCAATTTATCACATCTTATTAGTTACACCAACACTACATTCAAAAGCAAAATAAGCTAACCTTGATCAAATAGATTAACTTACTCCTACATCTTTTTACACTAGAATATATTACTCCATATTATTACAGAGTACCTTATTCCTGGACCAAATGAAGCAAATAAAGTTTGAAGGTAAAAAGTTGTGTGTTAGCCTTTGGAATATCCATTCTACGCTTCTAAAAATGTAATTTGATCAAGTACTTTAATGAATGCTTGGCTAAATAACAGTATAATGCTAGGTTACATCATTTTAAATGTCTCTCATTCCGCTGCTAAATGCAGCTTAAAAGATTTTAGTTCAAATCCTACCTTTGCCTGGATTCAGATGGTTATGATTGTCTACGGTACAGCTACCGTTCCTTCCAAGTAGGGGTTGGCAATGAAGGCCAATTAATCACTGGTTTAACAGCATCCAAACCGAATCTGAAATATGACAGGTTCGCATGGTTACATCGACAAAATAGCCCAATTAGCTAACAAGTCCTGGTGCCAAACCCAGATTTTACCGCACCTGACTTGGTCTGCATAATGGCCGACTAGTTTTTAGGCTGTAAATTGGCTAGAGCTGATCATGGGCCGAACCTCAGGTCTAAAATATTTATTTTTAATCAAATTTTGGGTCAGATTTATGTAAAATTTGATAATTTTTGGGCTCAAATCCGGCTCATGATCCGACCTAAAAGTGACGTAGAGCTGCATGATGCCAATATTTGTAGTCCAGCCGCTACAGTTACGAGCATGCGTCAGACAGCATGCGCCGCAATAGATGGCACCAGGAGACCAGTTCAGGAGGTCGTAAGATGTTGTTGGGTGGCTGACATACTGCTTCGGTGGTTGAGCAACCTCAGCAATTATGTAGAACATTAGCCCACGAGCAGCAATACGAACTTTTTTTCTGAGAAGTTGTCTGAGCCGTTCGGGCATGGTCAAGCCCAGCCACGAAAACATTATTTGCAAAGCGAGTTGCACCCACCAGACGTCTCGACTTGTATCTCAACTATTAATCAAACTGCATGAATTATCTAAGATTGCACTTTTCCATATCTGGATGATAATTTCCTTCCACCATGGCAGCTAGAAGCAAAATGAATGATTGATGGATTGACTAATTCATGGCTCTTGCACTTTTCAATGTACCAAGCCAAAATGTTTTCAGTATTTTATCACAGAAAGGACTTGCTGTGGTTGAAATTATGTAATCCAAGGATTTAGGATGGACTATGGAGGTGCGTTCTGGGCTGGGGAGTCATCAGGGTTGCAAGCGCTGAACCCATACCCGTAGCCCACCTATCTGTAGTTGGGTTGGTCTTGCCTTCCCCACCGCAAGCGTAAAAAGACTCATCATGGGTTTGGGCCAAATCTTGCGACCTCAATTACATAACTATTTTTTTGGAATAAAATTTCTACATTTGAAATAGAAATAAAAGGCCTAAAATAAATAAAAAAAAAGAAAATTGAAAATAGTATCTCTAGCTGCCTCTGAAATCACTTTTCTTATTTTCAACCTTTTGTAAAACATTCTTCAAATGATATTGCTAAATATTTTTTGATATTTTATTTTAAAATTTTCAGAAAGACCTTTTTTAAATGACAACAAACACATCTTAAATCTCCACTTCATATCCATCTGTAATACGTTAAAAATGGAAAATTTGAATGTGGGTCCCTCACAATTTTTGTATAGACATCGTTGTACATGGCCTGATATGTACCTCAAAGTCCATGGAAAATGGGCTTGGGATGCCGAAGTTTTTATATTAAAAAATTCTTTACACACCACGGATAGTGTAGAAAATCTAATGTGGTCTGTTTATGACATCTCTCATAAATTTTGTATAAATTTTTAATGATAAAAATATCTTTCTTTCTTTATAACTTTCTCTCTGCAGGAAGTCATAATATACTTCAGAATGTTATAACATGTCATGAAATGTTATAATTTTTAAGAATAGAAAGATATTTTCATCATTCAAAATTTCAAGTTAAAAAATAAATCTACAAGCATTTAATAAGCACATTAATGGGCAAAAAAAAATATGGCTACATAAGAAAGGATGGTATACTGTTATTGCACCGCATGCTGTGCACAAATAATTTCTCTTCTATATTAACTTGAAGCAATTCATTGTCCGTTGTGCACCGTAAGCAAGCCCCTGGTGCAATTGTCTGGGCCTTTTCACCCCAAAACTATTTTGACAAATACCATACTTTGTCCAAGATGAAACAATAACGTAGTGCATGGGGAGTAAGTACAAACATATCTTAGGCATAAAGACTAAGGACTCATTTGGTTGAAAAGGAGGAAAAATATGGTCAATAGAAAAAAATTTAAAAAAAATACTTAATGTTCGGTTGGAAGTTTTAGAAAAAAGAGATAGGAATATAGCTTTTTCATGAGAATAAAATTTTTATATTTCATTTATATAGCCACTATTATTATTATCATTTGTAAAGATAGGCACACACATGAAAGGGGAGAGAAGGGAATCCATCAAAAGATATGCACAAGTGCGGAGCCAAACAGGAGGCGCGGAAGAGTAAAACCGCCTTTATGCGTCGTCGACAATGTTGGCAAAGGAGAAGCCTTTATATCCCTTGTACGCATGATACGCGACTCTCGTGTAATAGAATCCAGGAATGAAAAGTATCGATCCCAGAATCGCAAAGGAAACCCCTGTTGCATCAAACACCCAAGAATCAGACAAATCGAAGTAAGAAAACCTAGACATCGACCAAAAAGATCAACGAACTCAGTGAGGAAAAAAAAAGGAAGGAGCAAGAAAGAAATCGAGGACCGAACCCTGGAAATAGGAGGAGATTTACGGCCGGGGGAGGGGGAGAATACCGTGGGCTCGGTCACCGCCAACTCGGTTGCAGGCCATGACGACGCCGATGACGATTCCGAGGGAGCCGAAGACGAGGAGGGAGACGGCGAGGCTGATCACCTTGATGGGCGGCCGGTTCTGGTCGACGTTGGGGGATTCCATATTCTTGATGTCCTCGTCCGAGATGGAGAAGGTGTGGTCGACGTACGCCATGGGAGCTGCCCGAGAGCTTCGAGAGAAAACGAGAAATTAAAGAGATGGAAGAAGCGGAACTGTCTTTTTTTTCTCTCTCTTTTTTTCCTTCCGCTGTTGTTTTTGTGACAGTCTTGAACGAACTTGCAACGAGACGAAGAAGCTCAGGACCGTCGCGGAACGCGTTAGAATGAAACAAAGAAACGAGGATGGCGAGACCGGCTCCTAAATTAAGCAAAACGCACCTGATTCCTGTTACTGACACGCGGTGCCTACGTGCATCTGGTCGGGGTTCGGGGTCTGGTCTCGGATAAGCTTATAGGGGCCTGTCCAATAATCTCATCTTGAAGGAGTGGGCCCCAGAGCAGAGTTTCTAATTCATGCGCTGAGTTTGGACGTGGCAAGTTTTGACTGGCTGGGCATACATCGGCTTCTTAAGAATCCAGATCTAGATCCTTTCTCTGGTGTATGTGTGGGCCTTACCCATTTCCATTGGGTGTGAGGGTGTGAGTTCTGGGTGCGTGAGAAGCGGAGCAAGAGATGCATGCATGGCTCCGTGCTCGACATGGAGATGAGGTGACTTTATATTTGGTTTAAAGAAAGAAAAATCCTCACCGCCGTACTTGGAGTTGGCCACTCCCCACTTGACCCGATGGATTGCGTGTAAAAGCGAGGTCTCCAAGTGGATTTCTCTCGTTCTCACCAAATCAAGCAAAGGACAGGGCGGCGAACCCATAATCCAACGTGAGAAACCTTGGGCTTGAAAGCTTGAACGCAAGAATAAGGCTAAATACTTGGGAGAACGAGGGGCCATAGTTTCCGACATTTGGGCTGGCCTGGTGACAGTGCTTCCACGTGCCGCCTATGTTTGGGGCTTGCGGCGGTGCACAATGTCTAAGTTTAGAAAAATTATTGGTTGGATCATATCATGAGCTCACCAGCAGATCTGTCCAACTACAAACTATCTTGTACACCTCTAAAACACCTTTTTGTCTTCTCTTTCCTTTTTTTTTTTCCCATGTTTGTACATATTGGTTTGTGGTTCGATTGATCTACTACCGAGCTAGTGGACTTGACCGAAACAATAATTTCTTCTAAATTTATGATTGTAACTATAATTTCCCACCAATGTAGGTGGAGTTGGACATTAACACGAGATCGTGAGCGCTAAATATAGCACTCCTCTCTTATCAGCTTGCAAACTTGATAAAAGGAGCCAGGACGGTAATTTGATCGGTAGTCTAAGCACAATATAAAATGCGGTTCTCTTATGCTTGAGCATTCTTCCATGCTTGATGGGGCATAGCCGAATGAGCAATCCCACAATTATATAGCGTTGGCTAGGATAGTATTCTCTCTTTTATTTATCCAGTGAGTTGGCTTTCTCAGATACCAAAGGATATCAAATTGTTGTTGTTTGTGTGAAGCTATTGTGAAAAAATAACCTCATTTGCTACATAGTTCCTAAAAATTGAGAATGTTTCTTTATAATTAAGAAATATAGTAGTGCAAACATATATTAAACAATTATTCAAAGTTTCCCTTGGCATTAAATCTCATATTTATCTAAGGTCACTGGTTCAAATCACTTCAATCCGTTTATTCATTTAAATATCACTTTGTTTTGATTATGTTCTGTCTTAGTTTAGTTATCTTTCCATGTGTGTTATTCAGGTCGCGTGAGAGGACGGGTGATCAATATTTTGGCCTCTTGTTATTTCTCCGGATGTAAAGTTTTGGTACCACAAGCTTGACTCAGGTTGCTCGGGAGCATGCTTCCCATACCGGAGGGGCAGGTCGGTATTTGGGCTGGGTGACGGCATCGTCTCCTCTCATCTCAAAAAGAGAGAGAAAGGGGAAGAGAGAAGGAGAAGAAGATGATAATGATGAAAACGAAAGGAAGATCATTTGTACATAAAAGGTTTGCTTCCACGGTCATGCTCCTCAATTTGCAAGGAGAGTTCATGTGTTTGAATATTGGATGGTGCATGAGTGTATCCCTAAATATTTGGATCCAAGTGGCTCCCCACGCTTGCTCTTTCTCTCAAAAGAAAAAATTACTTGTTTCAAGCTAACAAATTAATCTTCCCAACATATTTGCTCTACATGCCCATTCTAAGCTGGATGACCGAAGAAAGCCATGAAGGCCATTGAGCTAATTTTTGTGAATAACTCTTGTTTCCTTGTACAAAGTTCTCTTTTGATTTTATATATATAAGAAAATTATAGAAATAAATAGAGGAACGGAAGATGTACATCAATCCTCAGCGGGAGCAATAACTCTTAGTGTATATCCTTAAGAATTTTATTGGATGGACGTCTGGTCAAGATAACATCTTTCAAAACTTTTTTAGTACCACACGATGCAGCAGGAAGAAAGAAGAAATAAAATAGTAACAATCAAAATACGTGGATCAGCCACAAAAGAACTTGCCTCCACGGGACATGCAAACTTCACTATGAAAAAAAATTTTACAAGAGGAGATCTCACCCTCAACCCTTGTATACCTAATTTCTCTCTTACTGAAAGTTTCTTCCTCACAAAAGTTCTTTATCTTAGAAGACTCTCCTGAACCCCTGAAGCGACCGCTGTCCGCTGTCCAAGAGTTTGCTCCTTCTTCTCTCAGCATCTCAACCCTTCTCTCTCTTCCATGGGTTTTCACGGGTCCTCTGCAGTGTAAAATCGAGCCACACAAGCCTTCTATTCGCTATCAGCCCCTTTTAAAGGGCTAAAACTTAAGTTTGATTAGGTTTAGGAGTCCTAATCAAGCCCCATTAAGACCACAGATCGTCGGATCGAGACTCAGATCAACCTGCACTGTCTGATCGTGCTCCGATCCACGAAATAGTATCGTGGACCGCAAAAAATACTTGGAAAATGCACACGCAGTCCACGTGGTCCGCCATGGACCTCCCGGTCCACGGTGGATTGGGATCTGGGCTCCCAGTGAGGCGTGCTGGACTGGGCCGGCCCGCGCGTGGGCCTGGATCGCACCCCGCACGCCCGGGCTTGGGCTTGAGCCACTTCGGTGCGCCCGGGCTTGGGCCGCACCCTGCTCGCGCCCAGCCCGCAAGCTGGCCGCGCCTGGGCCGTGCACTGCCGTCGCTCTGTCGGCCCGCCTCCGTCACCTCAGATTTCATGCCAACTTCAAAAGCACGTATCTTCTCTTTCTGAGCTCCGTTTGGGATGATCTTGATCTCGTTGGACTCTGTTTTTTATTGCGGACCTCGCTATGAACTCAATGTAGATTGAATTTTGAGGCATCAAATCCTAACAGACTTGTTTGATTGATGAAAAGTGGAGAAGGGAAGAGGCACTTCCTAAAAAGTGGAGAGGATGTCTTTGTTTGGTTAGAGTTTTAAGAGAAGAAAGAATAAAAAAAGTTCTTCTCATGGAAAGTCATTTTTCACATTTCATGAGAAGTGAAAATCCATGGAAGAGATGGGATTTGGCACTTCACATGGGATGAAAAGTTGTGCTACTTTTTTCTTTCCCAAAATATCTCTTTAGATCCATGTTTAAGATTTTACAAAATATCAATAGATGGTTAAGATAAAATACTGAATAGTGATATAATATTATATTAATATTATTATAATATTTATATGAATATGATATTAATATTATAATATTTATTATATTTTAATATTATTGGTGCAGATCTTTGTCGAGCTCCAGAGTGGCTGGAGTCAGTGGAGCATCAGGCCGTCAGAGGCAAGACCCGCAAAAAAAATTCCGACCGAAGGTGGCTTCGGTAGAGACCCTCCGATACTCAAATCAGAAATCTAACCAACAGATGGGAAAGGAGAGCATTCAAGAAAGAGAGAGGTTGCGTACCTTTGAGTCCCCTATTTACTTCTTTTTACAAGGGAGGTTGGAGCCGTAGGAGAGCATAGGATTGTTAGAGATTTTTTGTCTTCCATTAAATGCCCTCAGAAATCGTGCCTAATAATATTACCTTATGGCATAAAGAGCATCCCACCTATTGATGGCATGGGCAGAAAATCAAGAGTTGAGAGTATGGAGGGCTTACCTTATTCATGATTATTCCCATTTATTAATGGAGTGAAGTGATGGGGCTATAAAGAGGCCTCTCGGAGGGCCAATAGCCAAAACTGGGAGTGGAGGCCGATGCAGGGATTAGTGACCGACGATTGGTCAGCCAAGAATGGGTCAGTAGCTGATGCAGGGGCCAAGGCCGCCACGGGACTCATAGGCCGAGGTGATGCATGCAGGGAGTGCAGGCATCTGCAGATGGAAGCCGGGATCAGAAGCGATGGATGCATGGGATCAGACACCGAGGCCGAGGATGGATGCACGGGATTAGATGTCGAGGATGGATGCGTGGGTGCCTTCTTTCCTTCCTCATTCTCTTCATCACCTTCTCGGTCCTCCACATCTACCTCCCTTACTTTTGTCTTATTGTCATGCCCATAGGAGGATGGGGTGAGAGGGAGAGAGGCATTTAATACCTCTATCACGCTTAGATGATCCAAGGCAACTCTCATAGCACAAGCACGATGGATGGCGTACAATCGAGAGTGAATGAAATGCACAGGACAACATGGCTGATGAAGACCTTTTAGCACTGGCAAGGGGGTTGGTTAGATCGATGACATGCGCTGGATCTCTGATCTCTTCTTATCTTCGGTCCAGACAAAATTTTCTCCAACATATGTCCCCTACTTTCAAATCCGAGCCTTGGCTCGGATGAAAGGAGTACTACAGGCAAGATAGGTTGAAGATATAGAAATTTGATATTTTTCAGTTGAGGATATGTGCGTGCAACTTTAGGCAGAAGTGAAGAGTCGTAGAGGGATGTCAACGGCCGTTGTAGGCTGCTTTGACCGCGTGAGAGCATGGGAACTAGCCGAGAGGTGCGTAAGGATCGATGTGGGCATCCTCGAATGTGCAGGAACTGCTGTTGCTGACCTCGATGCTTGAAAAGGCTGCACAAGCCGGGCGGGCTACCCCTCTTCCTCCTTCCATGCTTCTCTCTTCCTTTTCTTTTCTTCTCTGTTGCATCATTTGTAAAATGATGGGATGCCACTGCATGTAAGGGGCAATGTGGCATCCCGTCCACCATAAGATTTAACTTGGTCGAAGCCTGAGGCTCAATATATAGTCCGAGGCTTTGTTTGCTCATCCCAAGATGAGGGCTCGAGCACTATCTTTTCTTCTTTTTTTTTCTCTTTTTTTTTTTATACCAAGCTGGTGTAATTTATTGAGTCAAGCCTGAGCCCATGTATCCATGTCCAACGCAGTGGATGCAGGGCTACTTGTTGTCCAGAGTCGGATATGGCCCCCTCCAACATTTCTCTCCCACATGAAAATAATGCATGTGGGGAAGTGCGGGACCATTGTGGACTGCTTTGGCAATGTTGGATGCATGCGTAGGCACATGGGAGTGCCCATGGAGGTTGATGCGGGTGGCCTCGGACATACAGGGACGTGCAGAAGAAGCGTCGATAGCTATCGTGGGCTACCTCAGCTGCACAGGAGTGCGTAGAGAGCATGCAGGGATCAGCATGCGGCTTCGACCATGCAAGAACGTGCGAAGGGCACATGGAGGAGGCCCATGGTTGCCTCTTCCTTTCCTTCTTCCTCGGTGGTGGCTGGCCTTGGTGTCGGCCGAGTGCACGACAGGCGCAGGAGGGGGGCCTATGGCCTCCTCTTCCTCTCTTTTTTTTTCTTGTTCCTTTTCTCTTCATTTATTATTATTATGATATATATTTTCATTTTTCAATCTGTCATGTGTGACAGATGGGAGGGGAGAAGCCAATGCATGTGCCAAGCTCAAGTGGCGATAACATGCATTCGCAAATTGGAGTGCAGGGGGTAGCATGACGTATCATCCACCATGGGTTTTGATTTGGTTGAGCCCAAGTCTTGCACATGGATGGGCGTGGATGGAACCACACAGGGATGACCTTAGCACTGTCTGAAGCTGAGCATGTTGGGGTTTCTCTTCTTCCCTTTCTTCATTCTGCCACCTTTTCTCTCTCTTCATTTCTTTTTTTTGCCGTCACTTATGATGGGATGGGGCAAGAAGAATAACTGCACCTTATCGTATATTTCTCCGTTTACACATGAAATTTATATTTCTGGTTGGTGAAGCCAATCGAAGATTTCTTCAGTCAGACCGAATATAGATTGTCCTTATGCTTTCAATGACTAGGCCGTTCAAAGACCGTCTTATTATCTTCGATGACTAGCCGATCAAAGGCCGACTTATTGTCTTCAATGACTACAGATCAAAGATCATCTTATTGTATTCGATAACTGACCAATCAAAGGCCATCTTATTATCTTTAACGACTGATCGATCAAAGACTGTCTTATTATCTTCGATAACTGATCGATCAAAGGCCGTCTTATTATCTTTGATGACTGACCGATCAAAGACCGTCTTATTATCTTTGATTGCTGATCGATCAAAGGCTGTCTTATTATCTTCACCAACTGGCTGATCAAAAGCAGTCTTATTATCTTTAATGACTGATCGATCAAAGGCCATCTTATTATCTTCAATGAATGGCTAATCAAAGATCGTCTTATTATCTTTACCAACTGATCGATCAAAGGCTATCTTATTATCTTCGATGACTGACCGATCAAAGGCTATCTTATTGTCTTCAACGATTGGCCGATCAAAGGTCGTCTTATTGTCTTCAATATTTCTCTTGTATGGTTAAGATCTTCATGAGCATTGATTTGTTGAAAAGCAGAGTTCGACCTTCGAGGGCCCCCATAGGTCATCCCCCGCTTCTTAACCATAGTGGTCTTCTACATGTACGGCCCCCTCTCATGCGACTAAGGTCTTTATAGGCGTTGACTCGCTAAAAAATAAAGTTCGACCTTTGGAGGTTTAAATAGGTTATCCTCCGCTGATTAATCACTGAGATCTTGAGTTGCTGATCTACACACAAAGGATGAGAGAACTCGTCAGATCGGCCCTGGCGGGGCTCTATTTCAGTTGGTTTTTAACTGACTTTCATTAGTTGGCATTTTGGCTTCTAGGAGCACGATCTCAAGAGGCTGTCCTTAGGAGTTCGGCTTTTGGAAACTCACTCCTAGGTGGTTGACCTTTGGGGGTCGATCCTCGATCCGCATCGAGACTTGACCTTCTCAAATCGACGGCCTTAGGCTTCTCCTTAGCGATGAGCTCTACTTGGTCTTTTACTTCAGCTGTTGGTCTTGATTTGATCGTCACTTTAGCTTAAGTGCTTGAAGACATGTTGTTCTGCAAAAAAAATGATACAGAATAATAGATAGGGTCTGAAAGCCTTTTACCATAAGGGTTGTGAGTTCTGTTTGAGAGTTTTTGGATTTTATTTGACTCCTCCCTGCTATTTGCCTTAGTTTGAATTGGAGCTTTGCCTTATTTGGGCTTATTTGCTTTAGTTTGGCTCGATCTGGGTCTGAGCAATAGTCGGCCTGGATCTAGCTTCAGATCAGTCTGGATCCGAGCTCTGATCGGAGCCTTATTTTCTCCTCAGCTTGGACTTGATTTTTTATCCTTGGCCATACTTTGATATCCTTTTCAGAATCTTCCGAGCACGTTGTATGGCAATCTACTTTGGATCTTTAAGGAGGGTAGGGGTCAGCATAAGATCTTCCAACACTGCATCAAATTGCTTTTCCTAAGGGCCTGCATCAATTCATAAATGCAAGATGATGCCTGAGAGTTAACGCTCCAAGTGTCATAATGGCTTGGCGTGTTGCCCGTTGCCTTTCATAATGGCTTGATTTGGATGGTTTGATTTGAAAGAAATAGATGGGAGTTTGCTGTCAGCCTTCTCAGCGGCCAAGACAAGGATTGACCGAATTAGAGATTTATTGGCCAGAGCATAGTGATTACTAGAGGGATGGCCCGACGGTTGGTGTACAGATCGAAAACTGATGCATGAGATAACAATCGATGCTCGTGAGATTCTTGGTGACCACAGGACTCGAAACTCTGCTCGAGACTGAGAGTCAATCGTTGAGACCTTTGGCGATGGGCCTCGAGGGTCCTTATGGGTTAGCCTTTACTCCTAGATTCTGATTTTTGACCCGGATGAATATCGATGGGCTCGATTTTTCAATGACCTTAGCTTGGCCTTCTGATGACCTCAGATTGGTCTTGATTTTGATCTCGGCTTAGCCTCGGACTTTACATCTCGATGCGTAATGGATGGAGAGCAATCATGATGCATGTAGCTGAGCCCTGCACCACTCCGATGGCAATCCCCAGCATTATCAGTAGGGGTGACAAAAATCGACCTGATCCACCAATCCAACATGCATTCAATTCACTTTAAACAGATTTGGATTTACATACGGATTCAGATCATAAATGGATTGATCTGTTTAATCAATTTAATAATCGAAGCAGGTTCAAATTTCAGACAGCTGACCTATTTAACCTGTCTAATAAATGGATTGGATTGGGTTGGGTCGGGTTATAACCCGTTTAACCCGTGATGGCTGGATCCTTTATGGGCTTTAGGCTTTAGGGGTTTCGAGTTCTGACTTTTGGGTTTGGTCATTCGAGGGTTCTACTGTTCGCCACTTCAGTTCCATTCCATTTTTCCATCCCATCTTGTTCTCGACTTTTGATGCTCTAGGGTTTTCTCCTTCGGTCATCCACAGCTCCACTCCTTCGATGGCCGTCGGTGGATGCTTCCACCTCCTCTGATTCTTCCACCCTCCCTCGATTTTCTTCCTCCTTTGGTTTTCTCCTTCGGTCCTTAAAAGAAGATGCTTCATTGGCACTCGACCGTTAGCACTCGGTGGATCTACCATCTACGTCATTTTCTCTCCCTTTTTCTATTTTAGCAACTGATGCCTTCTTCCCTAACAGCCGTCGTCGAGAGGGCTTGTGCGGTTGTGTCGCTTGGTGCTTTGGTCGCTCGAGATCTAAGATTTTTCTCTCTTTTCCTCTTTCAGTAGCCGATGTCGTCTTCTCCAACGGCTGTCATCAAGGGGGCTTGTGCGATGTGCCGCTTGGTGTCTTCGCTGCTCGAGATCTAAAATTTTTTCTTCTTTTCTTTTTTCGATGGCCGGTGCCTCCTTCTCTAACGGCTGTCATCGAAGGAGCTTGTGTGATTGTGCCGCTTGGTGCTTTGGCCGCTCAAGGTCTAAGATTTTTCTTTCTTTTCATCTTTCGATGGCTGGTGCCCTTTCTTCCCCAATGGCCATCGCTGAAGGGGGTTAGCCACTCGAGATCTTAGATTTTTTCTTCTTTTTTCTCCTTTCATACTTTCTTAATCCTTTCAAGGTATATTTTCTTATTTTTTTCCTCCTATTAATTTTGTTTTCTGCTTTGTATTTTTTTGAGTTTTGATTTCTATTTTTTATACTGAATGTTAAAATGTGTAGAGATTTGTTTTAAGATTTGTGCAGGAAGGCTATGATAATTTTAGAATATCTTTTTTTGCTGATTCAATTATTTCTAACAACAATAATCTTGGATGACCTTCTTCTATAGATAGTCGATTGTTGTTGTTTTGATTTAATTATAGATAAAATACTAAATCTGAGCCTCTTCTTTTTTTTCCTTCTTTGATGTTCTAACTGTTAAATAAGTTGGGTCAGATCGGTTAAATAGATTGTTCATCTAATAAATAAGTTAAACAA
Source organism: Elaeis guineensis (assembly GCF_000442705.2). Taxonomy (NCBI): domain Eukaryota; kingdom Viridiplantae; phylum Streptophyta; class Magnoliopsida; order Arecales; family Arecaceae; genus Elaeis; species Elaeis guineensis. The sequence continues at coordinate 8,767,445 of NC_026000.2, read as the reverse complement.
TAAACATGTTAAACAAGTTGGGTTGGATCGGTTAAACAAGTTAAATGGATCAGATCGGATGACCTGTTTATTAAATAGGTCAGTTTCATATTTGAAAATCTAACTTGTTTAATAAATAGGTCGGGTTCAGATTTGATATTTTATGATCCTACTTGCATATGATCTGATCGATTTATCATCTGATCCGATCTGATTGCCACCCCTACTTGTCGGCCAATCCAGTAGATTAGAATGGCCAGAATCAATATCTCTCCTCTGCACCTTGTGCAGCCATTGATCCAGGCTCTTGTTCTCCACATACTCGTGCACCAGCAATCTGGAGTCATCTTTTGTAGTGCAGCACAAAAGCTTTACAATATTGGCATGCCGAATGGGCCCCAAGATCTCCACTTCTACTCGAAACTCCTCTTCTAGCTTGGAGTTAGAGTTTCCTGATGACCTCGGCTTGGCCCTCCCTTTTTTTTGTCTCACTTCCCTCCCTCTTTTTCCTCTCATCTTTTCTATCATTTGTGATAGGATGGGATAAGAGGAGGGTGGATGCCAGGCACAAGTGGCCCATGGCAATTCCCATAACATGCGCAAATCGAGAATTAATGAAGGAATAACATGGCACCTTTCTCCGCATGGGGCATGGGTGGCTGTGCATGGGTGACGTTGGCCGAGGCCGAGGGCGGATGCACGGAGTGCTTTCTTTCTTAATTGGGATCCCCTTCTTCACTAAGAGCCCCCTAATTTTAAGGCCAGAAAGGATGATCCTGAGGGGCGTTAGCCAACGTCAGTCGGTTCATAGATGGTTGGACCATCTGCAAGTGAATACCTTTTTTCTATGCCAAATTTGATCGTCGAACGGTGTGGACTGCCACAGTCCGTGGTCACATTCGGATGGCAAAAGCACCGAACTGGTGCTGGTGATGGTTCTTCCTGGGGCCGATAGAGAGGGTGGTGGAGATGCCTTTAGTAGCTAGTGCTGGACATGATTTCCAATCAGAGCTTCCACCAGCCAGCATATATTGAACAGCGTGCCCCTTTTTCAAAAGCGAAAACACACCCCTTCCTCTAGCGCCAATCTATTGGTACAGATCTTCGTCGAGCACCAAAGCAGTTGGAGTTGGTGGAGTGCCGGGCCATCAGGGGCGAGATCTGCAAGAAAAGTCTCGATCAGAGGTGGCTCCGATGAAGATTTTTCGATGCTCAAGTCAGAAATCCGATCAATAGGCGGAAAACGAGAGCATTCAAGAGAGAGAGGTTGCACACCTTTGGGTCTCCTATTTATCTTTTTTTTATAAGGAAGGTTGGAGCCGTGGGAGAGCATGGGATTGTCAGAGATCTTTTATCTCCCATTAAATACTTTCGAAAATTATGCCGATAATATTATCTCATGGCATGTAAAGGGTCCCATCTATTGATGATATGGGCTAAAAACCAAGAGCTAAGAGTATGGAGGGCTTACCTTACTCATGATTACTCTCATTTATTAATGGGATGAAGTGATGGGGCCATAAAGAGGCCTTTCGGAGTGCCAATGGCCAAAATTGAGAGTAGAGGCCGATGCTATGATCAGTGGTCATGGATTAGTCGATCGAGAATGGGTTGGCAGCCGATGCAGGGGCTAAAGCCACCATCGGGCTCATAGATCGAGGTGGAGATCAGATGCGTACAGGGAGTGCAGGCACCCACGAACGAAAGTCGAGATCAGAAAGGATGGATACATGGAATCAAACACCAAGGATGAGGATGGATGCGTGGGTGCCTTCTTTCCTTCCTCATTCTCTTCACTATCTTTTTTCTGTCCTCTACGTCTTCCTTCCTTGTCTTATTATGATGCCCATGGGAGGATGGGATAAGAGGGGGAGAGGCATTTAATGCCTCTGATCAAGCTCAGATGACTCAGGGCAACTCTCATGGCACAATCATGGTAGATGACGTACAATCAAAAATAAATGAAATGCATAGGATAGCATGGCTGATAAAGATCTTTTAGCACTAGCAAGGGGGTTGGTTAGATCGATGACACGTTGGGTCTCTGATCTCTTCTTATCTTTGGTCCAGACAAAATTTTTTCGAATAAATATTTATATTAATATAATATTAATATTAATATTATATTTATATATGTATATTAATAAATTTATTATATTAAAATATTTATATAAAGTTTATAAGTAAAAAAAGATGTGGTCGTATATTTATTGAGGATATAATAGGTATTTTATACAATTGTTCAGAAAAAATAGATGCTCAACTACACATAAGCTACTTTATAATAAATTATTTTTTTATAATTAATTAAATATGTCATTATTTTATTTTTAAAAAATAATTTTAAAAGAAAAATTTAAAAAAAAATTTTTTTTTTCATGAACCGAACGAATCTTAAGTTTTGAATGCCAAAGTACTCATTGGAGCGATCATGGGCCAAAGGTAGGCCCAAAAGTGCACCCAAATGCAAAATGAAAAGACGTTAAATAGAGAGCTCGTTGGTGTTCCACAGTAGAGGTAGTGATTGGTTTGGCAAAATAGCAACACAAAATCTCGACTCATAGCTGACATGACTTAACATCATGTCAAAGATCTCATAATCTATGATAATTTATTTTATGCCATAGCTTTAGAGTGGCTGTGTCCTCACCTTAGAGGTGGTAATGGGTTCAAAAGAATAAGAACATACAAAACCTTGACTCATATTTGGCATGTCCCCATATCAGGTGAAGAGCTGATGATCTATATCTATTTGCAGGTCATTTCGGTTAAGAAAACCTATTTTAATCGGATTTTTTTTTCTGCAATATTCAATCCTTAATTGACCTATCTTGCTTACCTATCAATCTAATCTTTATAATTCTTATCACCAAATTTCAAAGTGATATAAACAACAAATATTAAGAAAAAGGCCAACTACTTATAAAACTATTCAAGATCATAACAACCCAATTTAAATCATTTCAACCTAAATAAAAATCTAGTGAATTGAGTCTAGTCAAAGATTCGATCCCTATCCTATCCATTTTAAAATTTTGATCAAAAAGTTTCACTCATGTTGAGTTTCCAATTTAGGTTGAGTTTCCAGGTCAAGTCAGTTTTGGTAAGTACCCTTCTCTCACCTTCTCTCTTTCCAGCTTAAGGCAGCATGGTCCAAAGTGCATGCAGGCCTAATTATTAGAGCAACAAAAACAAAAAGAAGGTAAGGGGAAAATGTCAAAACCAGTACACTATAATCTGCATGCATAAATAAATATACTTTGAAGGGTGAAATGTTAAAACCATCCATCAAAATCTCCTTCTACTATGAGCCATAAATCACAACTCACCTTCTTCTTGATTGTCCCAAGAATCCAGGTAGAGAGAGAGAGAGAGAGAGAGAGAGAGAGATGACTGATTATTATAGGAAGAGTCAAAAACACAGGTTCGAGATCTGACCTGATTTGAACCCGGCATGTCTTGAGAACTTTGTCCGTAGCCTCTCTCTCTCTCTGGGCAGCTGGTATTTATTATTTCTAGCCTTTGGGAATATCTATAGATCGGTGTGATGGGAGGTGAATGAACGGAATGGAAGGTGAGACTGTGAGAGGGAACGGGGTGGGGATGGTCGATGTGGCGGTACGTGCATTTTGGGGTGCAGCAACATGTGCAGGCTTTTATTGCGGTTGGTAACATCTAAGCAGATATGGGATCATTGTTCCTGAGGCAGATAGTATGATTCCTGTGCTATTTATCATCCATGGGCCCATCTTTTGCATCTTGTTTAGTCGATAAGAATAGGGATTGATGTTGGTTTCTCAGCACTACAACTCCAACGTAATGCTACCGCTATTAATTGATTGATGAGGGTAATAATGGTTATTACAATTATATACTATTAAAGTTTGATTTAATTTTTTTGTTTAATGAACAATAGTGACGAGTTCTTCTAATATTTCTAATCCATCAAATTCCGAGGGAGATAAAATTAGATCTCCAATTATTTGATACATATTTCAAAGATTTTATCAACTTGGTAAGCTCGCACATTCAATTTATATTGAGAATTCAAAAATTAAGATTTTGGCTATGTTATGGTTGAAACTCAACTCATTTCATGCGATTCACCTTAAGTATTCTTCAAAAAATTTTAAATAAGCTACGGTAAATACGTGCATCGATCATAAATGGATAGAGGAGATAGATAATACAAAGTTTTTTTATTTTTTAATAAAAAAATAAAATGTTGAGTTAAATTCAGGTTATTTTTTGAACAAATCAAGTCATTTGATACTGACTTGATACTACTGCTCAATGACTTTACTAGTTGCACCGGTTGACACCCACCTCAACCCTCCATATGTCAATCAACAGCAATGATTATAAGATGTAAGTTGGCCACATTGCTACCTCAACCTTTATTTCTTGCCTTAGGCCGATAACAGAGATGTTGGGTCTGTTGAATTTTTAAGCCTCTTGGATCCCTTTTTTTCATAAAAATATATATATAAAGGGTAGGGGCCAGGGCCAGCTCATCCTTGGATGTGCAGCATGCGATTGAATTCTCAAGATAAATGTCGAACTTGTAAGTAAGAACAAAAAATATTAATTTCATAAAGTTCCAAAGCTGATAGTGACTTTGTACCCCTATTTTTGTTCCCATCTCTCTATTTTGCCTCGCTAATACAACGCCAAACAGAAAAAAAATAAAAAACAAGAAACACATTTTGATCATATGATATCATCCATTGGATGATTACAAAACACACCTTCCCTTCTTGCAACCATAGAGAATAAGTTGCAATTATATTCATTGTCTGCCCTCATTAACTATGATTTTTAATTTAGTTTTCTTCATAATATAATCTCTATTATCACGCATTGTTCTCTTGTAATCAAGTCCTTTTCAATGTGAGCTGTCATCTAAGATATGATAACCACCGATAATGATTTCGACAGATAAATGGTTAATGATTCCTCTAGTCCTCTCTCTCACCCTCTTACAATCTCAATCTCTTGGGGTGGTGCATATTTGTCTAATCACCCCAACCTCACCAATATATGAACCGATTAATCTCCATTTATTTTTTTATAGCAAAAAAATAAAATAACAAACAGTTAATCAAATTATATTGGATATCTTGACTATCGGCGAAATTTTGTTTCCAAACCTAGACTCTCTCTCTTTTAAATCCAAACTAATTAGTAGAACATGAGCATAGCAGATTTACACTAGGTTTGATCAGGATTCGATTACAAGCCTTTGACACATAAACTTGAAGGCAACCTAGATCTTACCGAGAATTAGACTTTTCCTGATCCAAATTCATTGAGCAAACGTGTTAACTTGTGCCCAAATGCGAGATCCTTAATCTGTTCAGGTCAGCTCCAACCTAGATCTTTTATTCCCCAAAGAGGGGAATAAAAGCTTCGAAAAGTATTTGTTTCTTGGAGCCAATTTTCTTCGAAATTCAACAACCAAATTCTTTTGTGGATGTGATTTAAAAGTGTGGGTCAAAAGGCTAGAAGCTAAAAAGATAACTTTGCTTGTTGGCCAAGCTTTAGAGTAATGAGTTGAGCCGTGGAGACCAGAGATTGGTGGGTCATCTATTCATCTACCATTTATACTTATGCACAGCTATACCCTCTTCCATGCATTGCAACCACTCCCAATGCTAACCATGTGCCCATCCATTCTATTAAAAAGAGCAGGAATAATCCCATGTCATCCGTACATGTCAACACCTGTGTAAAATTATATCCGAGATCCCAAAAGATTAATTAATCCACCAGCTTGCAGATTCCTACAGACAAATACTATTTCAATTCAGGTTCTCTCAGGTTATTAATTTCGATTAGCATGTGGTGCTGGCCTCGTTGGAAACACATGATGAGGGTTATTTCAGGGTTTTACTCAATTATGGTCAGAAAACATGGCTTTATACTACTTCCACCCATCATATCTTAGTGTGGAAGACACGTAAAACAGTACAAAATTAACTAAAAGGATGCCAATAATTCAGTCAGCACGGAATGGTTCATATTGATAGCTTCTTTTTCTTTCTCCCCCCACACCCCCCCCCCCTTCTTTTTTTTTTAAAAACTTTTTACAGCTGAGGGTGATAAAAGTCAGTAGTCCTTTGTCATCTTTCCGGCAACAAAACCTAAGATCCTGTATGAAAATAAGCAGTCTCGTTATTTTGCGAAAACATTCAATCATGCTTCTAAGACACAACTCGTTCTCTCATGTTGTACTCGCTCATGACGCGCCTTTGCCTCGAGGAATCACACCCTTCTCTCTCTCTCTCTCTCTCTCTGTGTGTGTGGAAAATTAAAATGAATTCTTCTCATATATGTTTTATGGTTTACATTCACTTCTTTTATTAACCAAACCCACTGGCAATTTTAACAGTTACAACTGCCACATAACAATAGGAGAAAAAATCATCAGGAATAACGAGCTGTTTGCGTCCCTTGGAGAAATTAACTAGAGTTTTTCTTTGGGATATTCGGAATTAATGGGCAAAGAAGTCAGTTTACAGCGTAAAGATAATTATCAGCTGAATTTTCTGGTCATGCATAATTTCTAGTTTAATAATTTCTCTTACTCCTTTATACCAAGCCTTCTAATATTAATTCAAGAAAAATATACATATAGCTAATTAAAAGATCAAGTAGAAAAACAAGATCATTTCTCTTTCTGTAGATCCAAACCATGAGAGAATTTACAATGGCACGTAATGCAAAGAAGAAAAAAGACAAACGCCAAACCATGTAGGAGAAAGAGTAAGGAGTCATAGTCTGTACATAACATCCACACAAGTTCACCGTAGTAATAGTAAAGCAACCACAATATAATTCCCGGCACTCACTGGTATCATGCTCATATGAAGAAAGATCAAACAAAATATCATTTACCATGGTCGTGGAGAAGAGAGAAATTACAAGAGATCGTGAAGAATTACATCAACCCAGTACTCGAATTTTCTTGTTCGGGAGAGGAAGAAAGATGGAGGTAAGATCAGATGGAACTGGGTGGAAACCCTGCGGTGGGGGCCCGAATTTCCTCTTCACCGGCCGAGGTTTCCTTGGGGCCGGTGGACACACCAAGGCTGGCTTGAATACATGCTCTTCCGACTTCGGTGTAACGCACTCCAGCTTCTCCTTGGCCGGCGACCCCGGCGCCTGGAGGTCCTCTACGGGCTTGGTATGGACCCCCGTGGTCTGGATTGGTGGAAGGGATGGCAACTCATGATCCAAAACAAGCTCTAAGCCCATCGTTCAACTCGACGACAGGAGGAGTGGGGAGACTAGAATTGCATTGGGATTATTGAAGACGTAGATAACGATGGTGGGGGTATAAAGAAGCAGCGCTCACAAGGGCTCAAGGAGGGGAAGGGCAGGCGTGGAGACACATGAGATGGTGGTGATGATGGGCTTGGCAAGCGGAGATGGGAAAAAAGGAGAACCGAATTATATGGAGTGGTAGTGCAAAGAGTTAAATAGTCACAGAGTGAGAGTGTGAGAGAGAGAGAGAGAGAGAGAGAGGAGCGCAATGCAAATGATTGTGAGGAATGAGGGAGGAAAGAAAGCTTCGGAAGGTACAGAGAGGAAAAGGTAAGGAGCAGAAAGAGTAAGGAAATGGGAGTTAAGGCAGCCTTAACTCGGGGCTTGGCTCTAGCTGTGTCTGTGGCTTTATTACCCCCCCACCGCAGCCCCCAAGTTGGGCCCCTGAGTGGTTAGGTGGGCAACAGGTTGATAGCCGCAAGTGGTTCATCAAACGGTTCATTGAATCCATGGTTGAGATCTTGCCTTCGAAGAACAACTGTTTGATCCCAGCCATCCACTTGCTGATCCCATCAATTAAGTGTTCATCCTTGCCCAAGGAAGGACAAAAATGTGGGCGTTGGCCCATTAGGCATTTACTAATGACGGCCCACATTTTCCCTCGGGAAATAGGTTGGTAACTTTTGTCATTTTCTGTGGGGAATTAGCTCCCGGAAAGCATTAAAAGTTATATTTACTGGGGCATTTATTTTGCATGCTCACATTTCCTCCTCGGTCCATCTCACTAAAATCCACAAAAAGATAGGGGAGATCTTCCAGAAGGCAGCCCCAATTGATGGAGTTATTTACACAGTCTCCTTGAATTCTCAAGGAACTACAAGAGTGCCACTCTTTTTTATGGTTCGCATTAGGCTTCGTGATCTTAAAACCGGATCCTCCCTCCCTTGGAGTTAACAGGCAAAAGCTGTGCACAGCACATGGCATTTGTTGGGTTAGGAAGGGGTTAACTTTCCTTTTAAGATTTAATTAATCAAACCAGGCTCCTTTAAAACTGAGAAAGGCTGGAAAATAATTATAAACAAGTAAGAAAAAAACATGATTAAAATAGTAAATGGCTGCCATGTCATGATCGAATTGGGTGGCCGGGCCATGCCTCTCACCAAATATTTCGTGGGATCCCAGGACCGCTACTGGCTGGCAAAAGATGCGGATCAAATACTTATCCTCTCAGTGCATCAAAGGCATTTATTCCAGTAGTGGACGAGCGTACGTTGCCACGTGCTACCACTCATACATGGTCATAGAACCGTTCTGAAAAGCTCCATTAAATGGTCGGGTAAATTCGAGATATAAAGTCCAAAACTGCAGGGCTATTCACTGCATCGAATTAAATCTATGTGATGAGACGAATTTGGTTGTATGGTATGCAATTGATCAGCCTTAAAACTATCAGATCCTGAAGAAAGAAAGTTCTCCATTAAATGCTATATAATTATGGCGGATATAGATTTTATAGAGTTTCTCAAAAAAAAAAAAAAAGAAACGTTTTATTGAGAAGAACTCTTTGGTCATAACTAATTTAGAGCAATAGATTTTTTTTTACAGGTAAATACAAACAGACATGCTAAAGTGCTTCCATAAGAAGCTGAATCATGACTATAAGAGTTGGAAAGAAGGAAAGATATGAAGTGTGAAAAATGTTAGAAAATATGTCTCAAGATTCAGTCTATATTGAGCCTACAGTGAGGTTCAAGATAAAAAATGGAGTCCAATAAACTCAAGAACAGTCTAAACGGAGTTCAGACGGAAAAAATACGCATGAAAGAGCTTGGAGCAGACGCCACAGTGCACGAGGTGGCAGTGCGGCGGCAACCAGCGGTGGTGCGGCAGGGCCCGGCAGAGGCACGCGCGCAGGCGCATGTGGGCGGGCCTAGTGCGGGCTCGTGCATGTCGGTGGGCCTAGTGGGCTGGCCCAGTGCGCGCGAGCACTCAGGCCATCATTCCTGCGTGGTCCACCATGGACCGCAGAGCATTGGCGGTCCATGGGAGCCACATGGACCGAAGTCACGGTCCACGCACGGTTCAGGAGATGGATTGTGGGATCTGATGGTCCAGATCGCAGTCCGTCATGATCGGATGGCTGAAAATGAATCCGAACTTGATCAGGTGATCAATGGCCCTAATGTGCATGATCGGACGGCTCTAATATGAGCCGGTCACGATCGGACGGCCACATATGATTTTAGGTTTGATTGGGACTCTGTTTCCTAGTGTAACAGTATTTTGGAATTTCTGGAGTCTATATAACTCCGATTGACGAACTGTTAGTTGCGTTGGAGAGCTGGTGATGTCCTGGAGGTGTAAAAAGGCTCCAACATAAGTTTCAGAGAGCTTTTATAAAGATTTTAAAACTTTTTCTTGATAGACTCTTGTACAAAGGTTGAGTGGTGAGTCCCTCTTGTATTGATTTTATTTTATTCTATCATAGTGAAGCTTGCATGCCCCGTGGAGATAGGCTTGAGGTCGATCCACATATTTGTATAATGTTTCTTATTTTGTTTCTTCTTTTTTTCTGCTGCACTATGTGGTATCGGATCCCGGCACAACAATTGGTATCAGAGCAAGGTGGTGCCAGAACGTAGGTTGCAGCGATGGTGATCGAGATAGAAGATAGAGAAGACAAGCACAATCAAAATGAAAATCAACATGTTTGATGGAAAGAGCAATTTCTCTTTATGACAGACAAGGATGAAAGACATGCTCATCCAGCAAAGGTTGATTGATGCTCTCTTGTGCGACGAAAAGCCGACCACCATGAAGGTGCAGAATTAGAGGCGATTCTAGATATAGATGGTGAGTATGATCCACTTGTACCTAGCGGATGAGGTGGTGATCTATATGCTTGACGAGACTTTCTCGATGGTGTTGTAGTCGAAGCTTGAGGAGTTGTATATGGCGAAGTCTCTCACCAACACCCTCTTTCTCTGAAGGCAGTTCTACCAGCTATGGATGACTGAGGGACAGAGTGTGCAGGAGCATCTCAGCCACTTTCAGAAGATCCTCACCAATCTCTTCAGCATTGGTGAGAAAGTTGAGAAGACCAGGGTGCTAGTCTTGCTAGCGTCGCTTCCCCCTTCGTATGAGTCCTTGGTGATTGCTCTTCTAATGGGGAAGAGCACCATCAAGATGGATGAGGTTACCGCGGCAATTCTCCAAAACAAAATTTTCAAGAGGAAGAACCCAGCTTTGAGCTCAGGTGGCGGCAGTTCAGTTTCAGTGGTTTCTGGAAGAGCAGGATGCGGCAGACAGAGCGACAGGAGATCGCGGTGAGGGCGGTCCAAGTCCTGGACGAGGGACTTGAGCAAGATCAGATATTATCGGTGTTATAAGTTGGGGTATTTAGCCAGAGATTGTCCTCAATTCGGAGATCAGATGAGGACTACTGCAGCGATGTTCAATAGCGACTCAGGGGATGATGTCCTAAAAATATCTGACGAGGTATCTACTTCTTTCCAACAGTGAATTCTAGATTTTGCATACACCTATCATGTATGTTACAGAGAGGAGCAGTTTGACTTCTTGGAGAGCAGTGAGGGTACTGTTTATCTGCCGGATAGATCGAATTGTGCGATCAGAGGCATCGGAATAGTCAGCTAGAGGACAAATGATGGTGTTGTGAGAAAATTGAGAGAGGTCCGATATATACTCGATTTCAAGTGAAATCTTATCTCACTAAGCAGATTGAATTTGAGAGGCTACAAGACGGTAGTTAGTAGAGGAATCCTGAAGGTGTTGCACGATGATAGGATTATTCTGGAGAGAAAAAAGAGGACGAGAAGACATTACTACTTGGTGGGGAGCTCAGTGCGAGATGGAGCTTCAGGAGCTAGAAGGAGCCTAGAGCGAGGTGGAGCTCCAGATGGATGTGGATCGGACATTAGATGGAAGACTCGAGAGGACGAGAGGCGACATCACATGATGAGGTTCCTATTATCGTAGGATGATACCCCGAGCAGGTCTTTGGTCAGAGTGGACATAGCCCATAACAAAGGTGGGATCGAGTGGCCTAGCTCGACTCCCATGTTTGTCCATCTATGAGACAGCGGGCATGCCCTAGAGCGTGAGGGTGAGATGGATCATAGGCTCTCAGAGATAGGTGGAGACCGAATATTGAGTCAAGATGGAGATTGTTAAAAAATATACCTCAAAATTCGATCCACATTGAGCCCACAGAGAGGTCCAGGATGAAAAACAGAGTCCAATGAGCCCAAGAACAGTCCAATGGAGTCCAGACGGAGAAAATACGTACAAAAGAAGGTTGGAGCGGACGGCACGATGCACGAGGCAGCGGCGACTGGCAGTGGTGCGGTCGAACCCGATGGAGATGCACGCGTGCAGGCGCCCAGGCCAGCATCCTCGTGTGGTCCACCATGGACCACGGGGCGTTAGCGGTCCATGGGAGCCGCATGGACCAAAGTCGCGGTCAACGTGCGGTTTAGGGGCTGGATTGCGCTATCTAACGGTCCAGATCACAACCAATAGCGATCGGATGGCTGAGGATGAATTCAAGCTTGATCAGATAATCAGTGGCCCTAATGTGCGTGATCAGACAGCTCTGATGCGAGCCGATCACGATCGGACAATCACGGATGATTCTAGACTTGATTAGGACTCTGTTTTCTAGTACTGTAACAGTATTTTGAAGTTTCTAGAGTCTATATAACTCTGATTGATGAGCCGTTAGTTGCGTTGGAGAGCTGGTGACATTTTAGAGGTGTAAAAAGGCTTCAAAAGAGATTTCAGAGAATTTTTGTGAGAATTTTGAGATTTTGTCTTGAGAGACTCTTGTACAAGAGTTGAATAGTGAGTTATTCTTGTATTGATTTTATTTTATTCTCTCATAGTGAAGCTTGCACGCCTCGTGAAAGTAGATTTGAGGCCGATCTATGTATTTATATTGTGTTTTTTTTTTCTGCTGTATCGTATGGTATTGGATCCTGATGCAACAAAAGAGACCCATATATGTGGAAATGTGGGCAATTGGTGGCTGGTATGAGCCATGACATATCACTTTATTCTGATGACGCTTTTTTCCTCTACTGGCGAAATCTTTTTTAACTCAATAGGGAGAAGTAATACTATATATGGAAGAATACAAATTTTTCAGTTGTGCATGGTGCAAAAAAGTAAAATTTTCAAGTAATATAAATTTTTCCTGCTTTTCTTTTGAAGAAGTTGGAATCATTATTATGGTGTATGGAACAAGGAAGCACATGTATGGTGTCCAAAGGAAGCTCGCGCGCCCACCAGCGATTCATCTGTAGTTGTTTGTTGGTTTATGTAGTTACCCTTTATGGTTTGTTTTCTTGAGAGATGATAACCCTTTTCAAGAAAATTCAAGAATAAAAGCTCCTAAAGTGAACAAAAGTGCTAAATACGTTAATATATTTGTGAGAAAAGGATAAAGAAGGGTATCGAAGAAGCTTGTCATATGACAAACTTCATGGTTTCTTAGCTACGTACTCGTTGGTTATGCCCATTAGACCTTGATAAAACTTCTTCATCAAGAATGATCTTTTTATCATATATAAAAGGTCACCTTAATTTAGTAATAATATGGAAGAATAAAGGTTGTTCTTAAAAGAAAAGGAATAACAAAGGTTTAAATATATATACAATGAATAATTAAAGTTCATACGATATACGTAGCCGCATAAAAAGGAAGCATACAGAGGGTGTAAGCCATGTCTCCCCCAGGGGAAATAATGGATTGTTGGGCATTTGGTTAGTGCAATAATAAAAGATGGATTAGAACTTGATATGCGACCCTTGATCATGTTTTCGAAGAACAAGGGTTGTTTTGGTAACTGTGCTACATAAATTACTGTCATCATAAGAGGAGGAATCATAAGACCAGTGTAAGCAAGAAAGGATGAATGTGGAGTCTGAGAAAGGAGTGAGGAAAAGCCATAAAAAAAGAAATGGAAGCGAGGGAAACAACAACACAGATCCTTTCAGAAGTAATGATCCAAAGAAAATAACGGGGTCGACAGCATCGAATCCATTCTAGAGAAGGGGAAGCACAAGAAAACAGCCCTTCGGATTTTATTACTTGTCCTATAGTTCTCATAACAAAACCACCATATATGTACATTACTCCACTTCATCTATGACATATAATAAATAAAGAGCACAGAATTAGAGAAGGGAGCATGAGGAGGGTCACCTCCCTTACTTTCTTTTTATTTTCCCCCTTCTTTGTTTTTTTTTTTATAGTTCATGGCAGATGACTGGAGTATACGTCCTTGAATCTTAAAAGAGTAAGGCGAACTCTTCCTTCACATGCCCTCAGAGTCATCATGCACATGGAATGAAGTGGAAAAAGAGAAACGTACCCTTTACTCCATTCTAAAGCTTCTCCACCTTCATAAGAAGACATTTATTCCCATCTCCTTCGGATCAAAAGATAAAATTGCACCACATTGAGAATCTTCATTGCAAAGGGTAAAAATCCATACAAAAATTAGTTGGGGGGGCCTCAGCCACGTGAAGAGGGTAGGAAAACAGTGGTTGGAAGCATACAAAAAAAAGAGGGGGAGTTGGTGGCGTGTCATCAAATCATTTCCGATGCTAGCCGTTAACTTGCACAAAAAGTTTATGTATTTGGTCTCTTCGCATCCCAAGGCAGCTGGGTAGGATGCGATAGACCCCTTTCGAATCTTCACTCCACCCAAAGAGTGATAAATTTAAGAACCAGCTAATTGCAAATGATTGGAAAATTTTACACAAGGTGCAAGGATTAGAAATTTAGAATACCGGGGGGCCAAAATGTGGCATAAAAAAAGGGACTCAAAATCTTATTTCATATAGGCTAAATCTTTATAAGCTGCTTTGTCAGATCTTTATTTGCAGATATTGTGTGACCACCATGCATTGCCAATCAAGATTATGATGTTAATTAAAATCAAACGGAAAGATTGTCATATACACCTCTTCATGGATCCTACGTAACACATTCACTTATTTGACATGGCAGCTAATCAAGGAACCTGCGTACAAGCTAATTAGGCCTTAAGTTCATGAACATCATCCAATCTTTGCTGTTCTCTCTCGAGAATATTATTGTTGTCACATGCATCCTTCATATGTCTCATGGTTTTGCATCATGTCGATCTTTGTTTGTGCTCTGTTCTACATTTACTAACAAAATTTACTGCTCAGCAATCTCCAGCATTTGCAGTAAATTGGAGTTGCATTATTGATCATTTGATGACTGAATGATCGGTCCCCTCTTTGTTTATCCCATCGCCTTGATGAGTTGGCCCCATGCATCCCTTTCCCCCACAAGTTATGAATCAAGATGAGATTTGGGTCACCAGGGCAATGCCTAGGTGCTTCTCTGAGTACGAAGTTCCCATTTTACTCTCAACAAACTAAAAATTATATCCTGTTTAATTTTTAATACTTGGGGAAATTAATAGGCTGGCATAATTTTATCACGCTTGGGAGGAAGCAAAAATAAAAGACCCCCGGAAGCGAGCTAGGTATCTACTAGGCTTTTTTGTCAGGCCATAGCCTGCCCTTTTGAACTTTATGGTCCCAAACCCCATCAAAAAATTTTCGTACACTACTTTGTCCCTAGCTTCCTCACACCGCGACCAAATTATAAAGGAGTATAAAACAAGCCAGGTGCCTGCATCTAAGAAGGATGTCGTCATTGGATGCCCTGCATGCTCTTGTCTATTGTTGTAGTTGCGCCGTCTGCAACTCTACCACTAAGATAGACCCTTTCGTTTTACTAATAACTATTCCTAGCTTATCCAATAATTTTCTGAATAATATGCCATCAAAACCTACTGCAAAGTATAAATTATGTATATGCGTTGACATATATATATATAATTTATACAGGGTGTAGCATAAAGGGTAGATCTTTCCCCTTCTTTTTTTTTTATATATAATCAAAAGACCTACTAAAAGATAGGCCTCTGAAAAGAGATCCCCACTGGTGGATATCCAAGGAAACTGTTTTGAATTTAGCTCCTTACAGATGATTGAAAGGTGTTTAGATTTTTCTCTCTCTGCTTTCTCTAAGTTTCCAATCGTTCAGGTGAACATTCTATGGTAGTTTTCCTTATGTGACCAACAATTTACTAGGAGATATAAGTCATTAGTAGGATAGCTAGATGTGCACTTCTAAATAGAATACCAACATCGGATGCCTTTTATGGCTGCCGAGCAAGGCAATTTCGACTCTCGTGGTGGCCAGTATGATAGGCTATCGATCATATCTTCAATTTAATTTACTTCTGGAGCTCTGTACAATTTTCTGCCAAATATTGCAAGTCCAGTAGTACTATATAGTAAGCAGTTAATGTTTACAAATCATAAGAATGCGCCCACAGGGCTACCACATTATGACACATATAAACATAAGTAGTATAAAGGTAATTCTTTCTATTTTATTTTGACAAAACAATGCATACTTTGTAGAAGGAGCTCATCGTTAGGTCTTCCACATTCATCCAAAAAAAAAGAACTTTCACCTACATGTACATTGTTCTTGCTGTGAAGGTGAAGTCATTATATAGCTTTGTTTGGTTGGAACGTATCCAATGCATAATTGGCAGTGAACTTGTGCCACATATAAACAAAAGTCTTGCTGGAAGTACTTATTACCGGAGTGAGCAATACAACAAAAGGGCTATGCTCATAGCAGTGTCTATAAATACCTTAATAGCTAAAAAAAGTTGTTGCAAGTGTTGGGTAATAGCTCAAAAATAAGAAGAAAAAGCATCACTAAAATTTGCATGAATGTTATATACCTTTTTGCCCAAATAAATAAATAAATATATTGGAAGCGTTGGGATTATCAAATGCGTGCTGTACTGATGGCCTTGTGGATCCCTTTCATGCACCCTGCCATGAGGTTGAGTGGGTTGTCAACTTGCGAAACCATTCTTTCGGTTAAGCATGTCTTGATGCGAGGAAACACATGCAATTGTGCGAGATCCCAGGACCTTTATTTATTTTCTTAGTATTATACAGGATAATGGAGAGATTTGTTTACCCAAATCTCTACCTAATTATCAGGTCTAATCCTCCATCCAGGCGTTCCTACTCCCACTTACAAAAGGTCACGCCTTTCAAGGAAGTGAGGTGACTTGTTGCTCCTTATAATTGAACTACGTACGAAGGGCAGGGAAAGAGACGAGAGAAAAAGGTAACGGTAGAGATATATCAACTTCGGCATAGGATCTACTCATAGCTTGGGGGAACGTTATGCTCAAATATATATTTTCAATACTCTAGTAAAACACAAAAATCCAGGGGTGAGATGGTCACTGGATATCCTTTTAAAAAAGCAAGTAGAGTGCATGTGCGAGAGAGAAAGAGAGAGCATGTGGTCTATGGACGACGTTCTCTAAGGTAATTTTTGAACCATACTGCCGATTGGATGTCGACTTGCATGGCTAATTATGCTTGGCCTTTCTTAGATGTTTCTATATATTGAATTTTATAATATTTTATTTTTTAATTTTCTAATATATATGATCTTGTAACCTATGCCAGTTTTTAGTGTCACGATTTGAAATATAGATCTGGTTTTCTCATCAAAATATATATTAGTCTGTTCAAATATATATGAATTTAGTGAAAATCATTATATTTATTCATGAACAATTTGCCCTCTTCTAATCTGAATTACTCTCAGCCAATCCACTTACCCTCTCTGATCATAGAGAAATTATTGCATGCACCAGATGCAAGTGAACCGAGGCAAATCCCCAAGCATATGCACGATGGATGGTGCATATTTAGGAATTGATGAAATACGAGAAGTAGCATAGCATGCTATCCACTGTGAGATTTGATACGGTCCAATTGCACCTGGTGCATGCAATATGGAGGCTGGATCATAAGGTTCTGTTATATCAAGGAAAAAAGGAAGATCCTTTCTATGAGAGAGAGAGATTAACAAAGGCCTCGTTGTGTCCTTATCAAATAGGGGTGCACCTGATATAGGGCAGCATCCATACAAAAGTGGCCCCGGATGGTCGCCTTTTCCACTCAAGAGAGTGTAGTAAGGGAGCGTTTGGTAGTATGTAATTATGACAGGATTACATGTAATTTTATAATAGGTAATCAGATTACACTGTTTGTTTCATTACTTTCACAAGTAATGCTGCATTACATGTAATACAGAGGTAATTCGATTGCCTAGAGGGAGATAGCTATATGATTATATGTAATTTTACAACATTAAAATCTTACAATAAAATAACTTCAGGATCAAAATATTTCCATCAAAATAAATCAAAATAAATTATGGGTAGTCTCAATTGATGAAAATAGAAAAGAAAATATAATGGATGAGATCACGAAAAATGATTGGTCTCAAAATTAAGTTGTCCCTCGAGAAAATAGATAATAATCAAGGATAGAAGTACTTTGAAAAAATTAGCTTATATTCTATGTACTTTAAATTATATACCAAACACTGCAATATAGAATTTTCTGTCATTTTACAACAATATTACTGTACGTACTAAATACTGTAATATAGAATTCTTTATAATTTTATTAGATAATTATATTTTTTTTTATAATCATATTATCATAATAATATTATCTTTGTAATGCATCAAATGTTATCTAAAAAATATTAGATCCGTGGTAGCGTACTCCATGTATCCCTCATGTATCGTACTTGGAGTGTTGATTTCCAAGTTTCTTTTATTAACTCACACCCTTTTTATTTCTCCCCCGGAAACCTATAGAAGACGACACATACGGACCAACACCCTAAGGGTACCATGGCTCTGAATACTGTGCATGGACCATGCAGTACCAGCCGGCCAATGGCCACAACCTTTTGTTCCAACAGTCCTTGAAATTTGTACCGTCTGGTGGACATATATGGGCCACTACAATGTTAAGGGAATGCCTTTAGCTCTCAACGGGGCCAGGGAAAGCATGTTTGGTCAATTTGTATTCTGTGTCCGATTTGGCCTTCTTTATCTTAGTTAAACTGACAGAAAACAAAAGTAAAAGAGAAAGGTACATACTCCTTAGAAAATGCAATATATATATATACACTCTTAAGAGCAAAACTAAAAGGTGAGTAAGTCTTTATTTAAACTCTTAAGAGCAAAACTAAGAGCGGACACACACACACACGGATATATATACATATATACACCACTGTTGCACAATTTAAATAAATTCTTCAAAATTTGCTAACAAGTATAACACCAAGTAATTAATCAAAGATAACTTAACTTTACACCATCCAAACGAAGACTTAAATTTTGGTGGGGTCTATGTGTTCAGAAATTTTAAAAAGTGTTAGTTTTGATGAAATGATGCAATTAGGATGCATCCTGCATTCATTTATTTTTAATGGCATTAACATTATGGTTGTAGACTTGTTTTTCTTTTTTGCTATCCACATATTCTTCAAAATTTACTTGGATGGTGATCAAATCAAATGGTGACCTCTTTTTTAATGAACTCGTTTCAACTCAAATGACTAAGGAACCACCACCTATACTTAGTCTGTAATTGTTGGCCTGAGCTAAGCCAAAGCTCACAACATGAAAAGGACTCCATGTACCAATTTCACTGTCACGTGACCATCCATGGTTGGTTGGATTGGGGGAAGAAAAACCCAAAAATGCCAGCTTGGCCAAGTGGTCCGATAGTTCCATTGCCCTTGTAAAGGGGTGCAAGCGTACAAGAACCATACCCCCATTGCTCATCACAATGGCAACCTCAACCCTCTGGCTTAGGTATATTCTGAACGCCATGGAGTGAAGAAATTTACTCCACTTGCTACAGGATTTTCAAATCTAACGGTCTAACAGGGTACATGGGCAATGGATCAGATCACATTCGTAGTGGGCCGGAGATCCGACGCAGAAGGGCTTGCCCATAGATTGTTTCTTGCGTTAACTAAGCCCAAACAATATGGGACAGGCCTGGATCCACGTACGGCTTGTGTCCGAAGACCAGGCCACTTGATCCTTTTAACCAAAGGATCCAAAATGACTCCAGATTGCAAACCTCCGTAACACGAGGTTCCCTTTGGGTTGGGCATGGTGAAGTGACACTTGGATGCGTATGGAGTTCTGGCCTTTAATATCTCGCTCTAAATAAATCGACATATCTTAAGATATATCAATATATCAACCAAGATGAAAATTTTTGATGTTCGCTTGGAGCTAATCCACACCATTTATAGCACTTCTCAACGCCATCAGTTGGGCCCTAATACGATGGAGGATGCACAGCAACAAGATCTGACTGACTAAGGCCCAACCGGTCAGGATACCTACCACACACTGAATATTGCCCTTTTTGTTGTTTTTGTTAAAAAAAAAAAAAAAAAAAACAAGAAGAGAAATGAGATAGAACATGAATGTAGAAACCCTCTAGCTTTTAAGTTGTTTGTAAAATCTTTAGGACTTTTGGTAGCAAATATTAGTTTTTTCAAAATGGCAAAACACTAAAACTAAGGAATGTACAAATTCAAATTTTACCTTTGTTCTCATTCCTCCCTTTTTTGAGAGGGGGAGAATGGTGAGGCATTGTCGTCACCAGGTAAATGATGAGATCTACAAATTAGTGAGAACCAGTGAAAATGTGAGCATAAATGGAATTCGGGATCCTTTTGCATCTGGATGTCTGTTGGCATCTATTTGTAGCTAAGTCGATTCCAAATAGTTAGAAAATGATCAAATAATTATGGTTACGTTATGTCCATCGGCATGACGGACATTAAGGGTCTCAGTTGCGGACATATCGAGAATGAACCTATATATTTTACAAATTCTATCATGCTCAAGATGTCTATTTTAAAACCACATCTCAACTAGAATAAAAACCAATCATTTTTATCAGAGCGAGCACAGACGGAGGAGACTATTCACCAAAGTCCAAACATTGGGCGTGGCAGGACCGTTAACATGGCTTTTGAGAACTTTGTCTTCTGGTTGATACTTTAAACATAGCCAAATGGCATCGAATAATGTGAACGGTCAACTCCTAATCTAAATGCTACTGCTATGATCGTTAGGAGCACGCTTGGATTGTCTTATGTGAGGGTTTTAAGCTGGCATATGATATGATGACCTATCATAACTTGTTTATGTGTCAGATATATTCATCGAGGGAATATGATAAACTACCTCGTAATGTATTCTTCTGTACCCAAGATTAGAAGCCTATGTTGTCGTGCTGTGAACCATGAACAATAATAGTTTTTTCATATGAAAATTTTGTCCCTTACTATTTTTCTCCTATTATATTTAGCAGAAATTTCCAAGCATCCGGAAGTCGGTTCAATGGCCTCACATAGCATCTGAGAAAAGATGGGGATTTAACTTAAATGAACTTCTTACGTGCATCTATGTTAAGCTAGTTATTATTAAGTAATGCATGAATACCTGGTGACTCGGTCAGATCTCTCCATTGATTTGAGAAAATTCAGACTTCCCCAAAGTTAGCTGAGATGGACATACATATTGTCCAGGACCATGTGAATGAGGCACCATGCGCCTTTCACTATTTGAGCAATTCTCTATACACCCACTTGTCAAAGACACCGAAGTCCCAACCACAAGCATTGCCCTCATTCCATGAGATAAGATGCTAAGTTAATCCTCCTGGCAAAGTCACGCTCCGAAAGAGAAATTATTTCCCACACTATGTGCACCATGTGGCTGCGCACGTCACTAATCACAGCCGTTTGTTTTTGCAGTGATGGACTGTAATCATGCTCGATAAATGAGGTTTACAGGAACGAGAGGTTGAGATTGACGTGCATGCAGTGTGAGAAATAATTTCTTGCTCAGAAGGCCTTAGTTTGCTTCTAGCTTTTGCCGGGATGGAGAAATTCTATGTACACCCCTGTTGTGTGCAAAAACTGACGTGGAGCATACTGTCTCATTCGATTGAATCACATAAGCATTACTTCTCAATATATATTTAATATTTATTTAATATCTATAATTTTATTTTTTATTTAAAATTTTAAATGATGAAAATATTTTTTTTTCGAAAAAATTATGACATTCTGTATCGATATTATGGCATTCTGTGTTGAAATTATGATTTTTCTACACAGGATGTCATAATTTTTTCACAGGATATTATAAAAAGAGGGATATTTCATCATTGAAAAAATTATTTTCTGCACAGGATGTCATAATTTTTTCACAGGATATCGTAAAGAAAGAAAGATATTTTCGTCATTGAAAAAATATCATAATTTTTTCATAGGATGTCATAAAGAGATAATGATATTTTTGTCATTGAAAAAATTTTTAATGACAAAAATATTCTTCTCTCCTTATGACATCCTATGAAAAAATTATGACATCCTGCATAGAAAATCATAATTTCAATGCAGGATATCATAATATCAGCACAGAACGTCATAAATTAAAAAATATATATTTTCATCGTCTAAAATTTTAAAATAAAAAATAAAATTATAAATATTAAATATATATTAAAAAATAATAATTATATAATTTAATAAAATAAAATGATGCATGCACTTCGCATCCTATTTTCTACACCGCGAGCGGTGTGCAAAGAATTTGCCTTTTGATTGTCCAGTGGCTTTGAGAAAAGATGTCACATCTTTCTCACGTCGATGGGACTGTCCAAGAAGCCCACCATGATCTAAGACACGTCTCGCTCAAACCTCAGGACAGGGTATATTTAATAAAAAGAGTAATTTTTTGTGCGCCATATTTGATGGAAAAAAAATATATTAATTTATCATATTGCATCATGAGCATGATGAATAAAAAGATAGTTATTTAATATAATTTATTTTTTTTAATTTTTTTGACTAAAATATTTTTTTTATTGAATGCAATATCTCAAATAATATTATGATGTCCTGTTATTTTTTCATAGGTTGTAACGGGATGTTATAAAAATGCAATAAGATATTATAATATTATTATGACATTCGATTAATTTTTATGATATTTTGATAATTATTTATAGAATGTTATAGGATGTAACAAAATATCATAATATTATTATAACATTCTGTTAGTTCATGATATCCTGAGTATTATTTATAAGATGCAATAGGATGTTATAGGATACAACAGGATGTCATAATATTATTATGATATTTTGTTAATTTTTATGATATTTTGATAATTATTTACAGAATGCAACATGTATTATGTGATATAATATAATATTATAATATTTTTTGATGTTTAATTAATTTTTATAATATTTAGATAATTATTTATAGAATGTAATAAAATATTATTAGATGCAATAATATATATTTGGAGTAAAATAGGGTAAAAGGAAATGGTATTTTGATGAAAAATTTGAAAAAAAATAAATTATATCAAATAATTATTTTTTTATTAATTATGCCACGTGTCCCGGCTCAGGAACGGTGTATAAAGAATTTCTCCTGATACGGCCTTATTTCATGAGGCCCATCAATCCTACGGCACAGAAAGATGATCCGCTTTGTACGCATCCCCTCTCGATGACCTTCGCCCCACCACTCGTCCTTTTGCGTTAGACGCGACGCTCTTCTCCACAACTGTTCTTTCGTTGACTTTTGTCACATCTCTTCCCTCTTCAATCAATGGAAGAGCAAGAGGAAAAGGAAAAGTCGCCAGAGAAGCAATTCATCGGCAACTAATAGCTACGAGGGCTCGTGACTTGGTCTCTGCCACGTGGCGTTCAACCGCTGGAGCGGTGACATCGAGGACCCGCCATCAAAACAACTATAATTATAGAGGCCTCCTCCCAGTCAAATTATTCCTTTAACAAGGACCGTCTGATCGATCTAGCAACGATCCGACGGCTGGACTCGCTTACCGGCAAATCCCGGTCTCCGAGATCCGTATCTTTGGTCAACATCTCTGTTTCAAAAGCCAACGGCTCGCGCGTCCCCACTCCCCACCAGTGGTCAGCATCCGCTTTTTCTCCACCATCATCTCGCAATATATCACCTTAGTTTTTCTCGTCATTCATTTTTTTGTTTGATAGAATTTCTCGTCATTCATTGGCCATCGTCACCGCAGCCGGTTTGTCTCTCCACGCAAGTTGGGGTCAGTATAATATAAATTTTCGCATATGAGAAAAACTGGAAACTTAAAATTTGTCTTTCTTTTCCACTTAAATAATTTCAAAGTTGACTTAGAACGTGGTTGGTTGTATGAAACTTCGTCCGAAAGAAAAAATAATTTTTTTTAAACAATAATTTTATAAAAATTTAATTATATTTTTAAAATATTAAAAAAATATTAAATAAGTAAATAAATAATTTAAAAAATTCAATTCACTTTACATCCAGTGAAACTATTTTAAACAGAGAAAACTAATAAAAAATATTTAATTAAACTATTTTAAACTATCCACTTAAATTTCAAGTAAAAAATCCTCCCCATTTAAAACATAACTTAAAAACAACTATCCAAATGAGATGAAACGACTTAATTACCCTTATAGTTATAAAAAATATTATACTATTATAAAATAATATTATATTATTATAAAATAATATTGCACTATAATTGTTGCTGCAAGGCTCCAAAGGAAAGTATACGAGATTAGTTTTGAACCGAGCTGGAGAGTTGAGAGCTGAATTGAGTCGATGTAGACCGCGATCAAACCTGTAAAAGAAGTTTTGAAACTGTGGGATACCTTCCGATTTTGGACCTTCCGATGCTTAAGTCAACCAGGGCCTTGAGAACAGACGGTGAAAATGAAGAAGTAGAAATTAAGCAAGAAGTAGGAGAGTGAAAGTAGAAAGAAATGGAGAGAACTTTGATTTTTTTCAATAAAAATTTTAACAGAGTTTTATCTCTGTGTGTTCAAACTTGACTTACCTTTCAGAGAGTATCCTGTCCCTTTTTATATAGACAGAGCTTACTTAGATCGTTAGACTGTTATGAATTTGTTAGATGGTTACGGATAACCATCTAGAGTATGTTAGGCTATTTGAAATTTGTTAGGCTGTTAGTTTACTATAACAGAATAGCTAGCTGCATAGAGATTGTGGATTATTTTATCCCACATGAAGAATAGCTATAACATAGTTGGAAAACAGCTATAGCAATGCTGGAAGATAACTGACTTGAAGCCTTATTGACTCTAAAAGTGAGATTAGCTAAGTCTGGTGAGATTGGTCAAATCCGATGTCCCCTTGCTGGGAATCGAGTAATATATCGATAGGTCGGTAATAACCTGATATGGTTTAAAGTAATGATGGTGAATCTTTAGATCAGCTGATGTGATATAGTGATATTTCTCCTACAGGTCGGCTAAAATCGATGTCTCGCTAATACAAACTGAGTAGATCGAAGATTGGTATGAGGTTGATGTCTTTTAATATTGCCATATGTCAGAGGTCGGTATTCTGATAAGGTTGGCCAACTGATGATCTCGACCTCTTGATGACATCAGCTTTCTGATGAGATCGGCCTCCTTGTGAACTCGACTTCTTAATGAGATCGACTTTCTGATGAGGTCGGCCATCTGATGAGATCGATCTTCTGATAAACTTGACCTCATGATAAGATCGATCTTCTAATGAGCTTGACTTCCTGATGAGGTCGGCTTTCTAATGAGACCGGTCATCTAATGATGTCGGCCTTCTGATGAGGTCAGCTTCCTAATGAGGTTGGCTTCCGGATAAGATTAGCTTTCTGATGATCTCTACCTTCTGATGAGGTCGGCCTCCTGATGAGAATGGCTTCTTGATGTGCTCGGCCTCCTGATGAAGTTGGGAGTCAAGGCTCACATCGGTATTCTTGTCGACTTGAGAGCTCCTGAAAATAGTCCCGAGGATATTGGCTGAGGTGGTAAGACCCCACAACACTTGTCCTCCATTTCTGAGTCCGAAGAGATCGCTTTGGACGAAAGAAATAGTTCATGAAAAAAATCCTCAGCTTATCCAAGGTGACAAATCTATGCTGTTGGGTTCTTTAAGTGAACCACTGCATCCCTTCGAATAAGTTTTTTGTATAGATTGCTGATGTGTATTTGTCGATGGCTTCTTCTATCTCGGATCCTGTCAAGGTTGGCCTTCTTTACGTTGGATCTTGCCGAGGTGACTTAGGATCTTGTAGAAGATTTTTGGATGACCTCAGATCTTGTCTAGATCGGATTTCTTTATCTCGGATCTTGTTGAGACAACCTCAGATCTTGTCAAGAGTTTTTTAGATGACCTCGGATCTTATTAAGATCGGATTTCTTCACCCCAAATCTCATCGAGGCGACTTCGGATCTTGTCGAGGACTTTTTGGATGACCTCAGATCTTGTCAAGGTAGGATTTCTTCACATCAGATGTCATCGAGGTGACTTCAGATCTTGTCTAGAATTTTTTGGACGACCTCGGATCTTGTCCAGATCAGATTTTTTTCATCTCGAATCTTGTCGAGATGACCTCAGATCTTGTTGAGAATTTGATCTTGTCATGATCAGATTTCTTCACCTCAAATCTTGTCAAGACGATCTCAAATCTTGTCGGAGATTTTTTGGACAACCTCGAATCTTGTCAAGGTCAAATTTTTTCACCTCGGATCTTGTCGAGGCAACCTCAAATCTCATCAAGGATCTTTTGGACGATCTCGAATCTTGTCAAGATCAGATTTCTTCACCTCGAATCTCATCGAGGCGATCTCGGATCTTGTCAAAGATTTTTTAAACGACCTCGGATCTTGTCAAGATCGAATTTTATAGAGCCTGATCCAGATTTAACTGTCCTATATAGGACATAGATAATTATATTTATAATAAACATTATCTGACCTTGGTTGGATCAATCATGAAGCCGATGTAACTTAATGTAATAAGTAAACTTCAAAACATTAAAAATGATATGACTTTAAGAATTAAATCAATTAATTGAGAACAAACTGATCTTGATAAATTGAATGTAATAGAGGTTTAAGAAATACCTATCCGATGTCGTCATGGATAGATCGAGCCTCCCATACATCAAAAGTTCCATCTTGAGATGTTTCATCTCCTTTCTTTTCAAAGGCATGTCGTCTGAGAATTTAAGCCAAAACTTATCAAGTTGATATTTTGTGAGATTTAATCTGTAAATCAGGCATTTCACATTAAAGATTCGTGAGATCCAATTCGGAGTCGAATGTCTCATATTATTTATTTGTAAGGTCCAATCTGGAGATTGGATATCCTATATCATGAGGTTCAATCCGGAGATCGGATATCCCATATTATGAGGTCCAATCGGGAGATCGGATATCCCATATCGTGAGGTCCAATCTGAAGATCGGGTGTCTCATGCTAAGTTATCCTAATTTGGTTGGACTTCATGACTTCGTTTGGATAATTTTTTATATATGATCTCATTTGGGTGGATATTGTTACAATTAAAGGGTCAGATAGCTTGGATGGTTGGATTAACTCTGCTTCTATATACATGAGATATTGTCTGTTTTTGGTCATGACCATCTTTAGGCTTTAGTGGGCCTTAGGCTTCAGTAAGTCTTGATCATTTGAAGCCTTACGATTTTATCTTTCAGCATGGGGAGAGTAGGTTCCAATCCATATAAGTCATACTTTCTCTTGACTCGCAACCAATGTGAGACTAAAGAGCCGTCTTTGCCTTTTCGGAGGACTCTCAGCTGCCCCCCGATTTCCATCATGATCTCTCGTTGCTGCTCTGTGGTAAGTTGAAACTATTGTACTGCAGCATAAGAGCTTGCACTTGCTAAACTATAAGATTAAATTATTATAGATCTACCACAACTAGAGGTTGAGTAGCTTCTGATGCACTTCCTGAAGAAGATGGTGTGGATAAGGAATGATTCTGTGCCTTCTTGTTCACCATTTTCACAGAAATCTTTTGGGTAAAATTCTTCCTCTAGCGCCAATCTGTTACCGCAGGACTCTAGAGGTAAGTGTATGAAGTTGGTCTTGAATCAAACTAAGGAGCTGAGAGCTGAATTGAGCCGATGTAGACCGTGATCAAACCTGCAAAAGAAGTTCTGAAACCATGAGGTACCCTCTAGTTTAGGACCCTCCAATGCTTAAGTCAGTCGGAGCCTTGAAAAGAGATGATGAAAATGGAGAAGTAGAAATTAAGCAAGAAGTAGGAGAGTGAAAGTAGAAAGAAATGAAGAGAACACTGGTTTCCTTCAGTAAAAATTTTAGTAGAATTTTATCTCTGTGTGTTCAGACTTGACTTACCTTCTAGAGAATATCCTGCCCTCCTTTATATA